>NC_044406.1:75987174-76290204 GCF_006542625.1 Nomascus leucogenys | reverse complement strand
TTTTTCTCCACTGGTCTATGTGCCTATTTTTATACCAGTACCATGATGTTTTGGTGACTATGGCTTTATAGACTGGTTTGAAATCAGGCTGTGAGATGCCTCCAGATTTGTTCTTGTGCTTAGTCTTGCTTTGGCTATGCGGGCTCTTTTTTGGTTCCATATGAATTTTAGAATTGTTTTTTCTAATTCTGTGAAGAATAATGGTGCTATTTTGATGGGGACTGTGTTGAATTTGTAGATTGCTTTTGGCAGTATGGACATTTTCACAATGTTGATTCTACCCATCCATGAGCATGGGATGTGTTTCCATTTCCTGGTGTCATCTATGGTTTCTTTCAGCAGTGTTTTGTAGTTTTCCTTGTAGAGGTCTTTTGATCCCTTGATTATGTATATTCCTAAGTATTTTATTTTATTTTTTTGCAGCTATTGTAATAGGGGTTGAGTTCTAGATTTGATTCTCTGCTTAGTTGCTGTTGGTGTATAGAAGAGCTACTGGTTTGTGTACATTAATCTTATGTCCAGAAACTTTGCTGAATTCTTTTATCAGTTCTAGGAGCTTTCTTGAGGAGTCTTTAGGGTTTTCAGTGTGAACGATCATATCATCAGCAAACAGTGAGATTTTGACTTCCTTTTTACTGATTTGGATGCCCTTTATTCCTTTCTCTTGTCTGATTGCTCTGGCTATGACTTCCAGTACCATGTTGAAGAAGAGTGGTGAAAGTGGGCATCCTTGTCTTGTTCCAGTTCTCAAAGGGAATGTTTTCAACTTTTCCCCATTCAGTATTGTGTTGGCTGTGGGTATGTCATAGATGGTTTTTATTACATTAAGGTATGTCCCTTGTATGCTGATTCTGCTGAGAATTTTAACCATAAATGTTGCTAGATTTTGTCAAATGCTTTTTCTGCATCTGTTGACATGATTATGTGATTTTTTAAAAAATTATTTTTATGAGGTGTATTACATTTATTGATTTGTGGATGTTAAGCAATCCCTGCATCCCTGGTATAAAACTAACTTGATCATGGTATATTATCTTTTTGATATGCTGTTGGATTCTGTTAACTAGTATTGCATTGAGAATTTTTGCATCTATGTTCATCATGGATATTGGGCTTTAGTTTTCTTTTTTGGTTATGTTTTTTCCTGGTTTTGGTATTAATGCTGGCTTCATAGAATGAATTAGGGAGGGTTCCTTCTTTTTCTATCTTGTGGAATAGTGTCAAAAGAATTGGTATCAATTTTCCTTTGAATGTCTAGTAGAATTCCACCGTGAATCTGTCTGGTCCTGGACTTTTTTTTTGTTGGTAATTTTTCTAGTTACCATTTCAATCTCGCTGCTTGTTATTGGTCTGTTCAAGGTATCTAATTCTTTCTGATTTAAGCTAGGGGGGTTGTATTTTTCCAGAGATTTAGCCATCTCTTCTAGGTTTTTTAGTTTATGTGAGAGGAGGTGTTCATAGTACCCTTGAAGGATCTTTGGTATGTCAGTTTTAATATCTCTTGCAATTCTTAGTGAGGTAATTTGGATTTTCTCTCTTCTTTTCTTGGTTAATCTTGCTAATGGTCTATCAGTTTTATTTATCTTTTCAAAGAACCAGCTTTTTGTTTCATTTATCTTTTGTATTTTTTTTGTTTCAATTTCATTTAGTTCTGCTCTGATCTTTTTGTGATAAAATTTCCAGGTGTTTTTGTGCTTCTTGTATTTGGATGTCTAGGTCTCTAGCAAGGCCAGGGAAGCTTTCCTCAATTATCCACCCAAATATGTTTTGGCTTTGTTCATATTTTCTTATTCTTTTTTCTTTGTCTTTGTAGGATTGGATTAATTAAAAAAACCTTCTCTTTTAGCTCTGAATTTCTTTCTTTCACTTGTTCAATTACATTCTGAGACTTTCTAGGGCATTTCACATTTCTAAAAGTGTGTCCAAAGTTTCCTGGATTTTTGATTTTTTTTTTTTTCTTTAAGCTGTCTATTTCTTTGAACATTTCTCCCTTCACTTCTTGTATCATTTTTTGGATTTCCTTGCATTGGGCTTCGCCTTTCTCTGGTCGCTCCCTGATTAGCTTAATAACTAACCTCCTGATTCTTTTTCAGATAAATCAGTAATTTCTTCTTGGTTTGGATCCATTGCTGGTGAACTAGTGTGATTTTTTTGGGGGGTGTTGAAGAGCCTTGTTTTGTCATATTACCTGGCAGGGTTGGTTTTCTGGTTCCTTTCCATTTGGGTGGGCTCTGTCAGAGGGAAAGTCTAGGGCTGAAGACTGTTTTTCAGATTTCTTTTGTCCCACAGGATGTTCCCTTGATGTAGTACTATCTCCCTTTTCCTATGGATGTGGCTTCCTGTGAGCTTAACTGCAGTGATTGTTGTCTCTATTCTGGGTCTAGCCACCCAGTAAGTCTATCCAAATTCGGGCTGGTACTGGGGGGTGCCTGCACAGAGTCCTGTGATGTGAACCGTCTATGGGTCTCTCAACATGGATACCAGTGCCTGTTCAAGTGGAGGTGGCGGGCGGTGCAATGGAGTCTGTGAGTATTCTTAGATTTGGTGGTTTAATGCTCTATTTTTGTGCTGGTTGGCCTCCTGCCAGGAGGTGGCACTTTCCAGAAAGCATCAGCTGTGGTGGTATGGAGAGGGACTGGCCATGGGTGGGGCCCTAAAACTCCCAAGATTGTATGCCCTTTGTCTTCTGCTACCAGGGTAAATAGGAAAAGGCCATCAGGTGGCGGTGGGGCTAGGCATGTCTGAGCTCAGACTCTCCTTGGGTGGGTCTTGCTGCAGCTGCTGTGGGGGATTGGGGTGATTCCCAGGTCACCGGAGTTGTGTACCTAGGATGATTATGGCTGCCTCTGCTGAGTCATGCAGGTTGTCAGGGAAGTGGGGGAAAGCCAGCAGTCACAGGTCTCACTTAGCTCCCATGCAAACCAAAGAGCTGGTCTCACTCCCACTATGCTTCTCCCCAACAGCCCCAAGTCTGTTTCCAGGTGGAGGATGAGATGGGCTTGAAAACTTGCCCCAGGCTACCTGCTTCCATGCTGCAAAAGAAAAGGGCTTAGTTCTTCCCCCGCCTGTGGAGTCTGCACACCAGATTTGTGCTCTCCCCCCAGTTCTGGCCAGGAGGCTTCTCACAATGTTCAAATTGTTACAAAGTTCAGCTAAAGATTTCCTCCTCCCTGTGGAGTTTTACCCCCTGCTCCTCTGGCCAGCCTCCAAATGTATCCCTGTGGTACCAGGCAGGAATGGCCTGCTAGGGGACCCAGCAAGCTCACAGGGACTTTCTGCTGCTTCCTCTACCCCTGTATTTCACTCGGCCCTCTAAATTGTCTCAGCTCCAGGTAAAGTTGGAAACTTCTCCTGCAAACAGACCTTCAGCTTCTCCAGTGGGTGTGTTTGGGAGAGGAGGGTATCCCTTTCACACTTCTGCAGTTGGGCCACTCACAGTACTTGGGGTGTCTACGGGGTCCTGCAGGAGCAGTTCGTTTTCTTCAGATGGTCTGTGGGTCCTCTCAGGATTGCTGGTTTGTTCTTGCAGTCCATCCGGAGCTGAAATTCACAATGCGAGTCTCTGCACGCTGCTCTGTCTGCAGCTGCAATCTTCTCCTGCCTCACGTCCACCATGATGATTCCAATTCTGATTTGTGTACATTAATTTTGTAACTTGAAACTTTGCTGAATTCATTTACCAGTTCTAGGAGTTTCTAGATGAGTCTTTAGGGTTTTCTAGGTATACAATCATGTCATCAGCAAACAGTGACAGTTTGACTTCCTTATTACCATTTGGATGCCCTTTATTTCTTTCTCTTGTCTGATTGCTCTGGCTAGGACTTTCAATACTATATTGAATAGAAGTTGTGAAAGTGGGCATCATTGTCTTCTTCCAGTTCTCAGGAGGAATGCTTTCAACTTTTCCCTGTTCAGTATTATGTTGGCTGTGGGTTTGTCATCGATGGCTTTCATTACCTTAAGGTATGCCCCTTCTATGCTGATTTTGCTGAGGGTTTTAATGATAAAGGGATGCTGGACTTTGTCAAAGGGTTTTACTGCATTTATTGAGATGATTATGTGATTTTCTAAAAAAATATTTTTATGAGGTGTATCACATTTATTGACCTGTGGATGTTAAACAATCCCTGCATCCCTGGTGTAAAACTAACTTGATCATGGTGTATTATCTTTTTGACATGCTGTTGGATTCTGTTAACTAGTATTGTGTTGAGAATTTTTGCATCTATGTTCATCATGGATATTGGGCTGTAGTTTTCTTTTTTGTTATGTCCTTTCCTGGTTTTGGTATTAGGATGATACTGTGTCTGGAATTGGTGGGTTCCTGGTCTCACTGACTTCAAGAATGAAGCTGCGGACCCTCGCTGTGAGTGTTACAGCTCTTAAGGTGGCACATCTGGAGTTTGTTCCTTCTGATGTTCGGATGTGTTTGGAGTTTCTTCCTTCTGGTGGGTTCATGGTCTCGCTGGCTCAGGAGTGAAGCTGTGGACCTTCGCGGTGAGTGTTACAGCTCTTAAGGTGGCGCGTCCGGAGTTGTTCATTCCTCCCAGTGGGTTTGTGGTCTCGCTGGCTTCAGGAGTGAAGCTGCAGACCTTCGCGGTGAGTGTTACAGCTCATAAAGGCAGTGTGGACACAAAGAGTGAGCAGCAGCAGGATTTATTGCAAAGAGCGAAAGAACAAAGCTTCCATAGTGTGGAAGGGGACCGGAGCATATTGCCACTGCTGGCTCGGGCAGCCTGCTTTTATTCTCTTATCTGGCCCCACCCACATCCTGCTGATTGGTCCATTTTACAGAGAGCTGAGTGGTCTGTTTTGACAGGGCGCTGATTGGTGCATTTACAATCCCTGAGCTAGACACAAAGGTTCTCCACATCCCCACTAGATTAGTTAGATACAGAGTGTGGACACAAAGGTTCTCCAAGTCCCCACCAGATTCAGGAGCCCACCTGGCTTCACCCAGTGGATCCCGCACCACGGCTGCAGGTGGAGCTGCCTGCCAGTCCCACGCCATGCGCCTGCACTCCTCAGCCCTTGGGTGATCGATGGGACTGGGCACCGTGGAGCAGGGGGCGGTGCTCGTTGGGGAGGCTCAGGCTGCACAGAAGCCCACGGAGGCTGGGGGGAGGCTCAGGCATGGTGAGCTGCAGGTCCCGAGCCCTGCCCCGCGGGAAGGCAGCTAAGGCCCAGTGAGAAATTGAGCACAGCAGCTGCTGGCCCAGGTGCTAAGCCCCTCACTGCCCGGGGCTGGTGGGGCCGGCCGGCCCCTCCGAGTGCAGGGTCTGCCGAGCCCATGCCCACCTGGAACTCGCACTGGCCCACAAGCACCGCATGCAGCCCCGGTTCCCGCCCATGCCTCTCCCTCCACACCTCCCTGCAAACTGAGGGAGCTGGCTCTGGCCTTGGCCAGCCCAGAAAGGGGCTTCCACAGTGCAGTGGTGGGCTGAAGGGCTCCTCAAGTGCTGCCAAAGTGGGAGCCCAGGCAGAGGAGGTGCCAAGAGCAAGTGAGGGCCATGAGGACTACCAGCACGCTGTCACCTCTCAATACTAGCTTCACAGAATGATTTACAGAGGATTCCCTTTTTCTCTATCTTTTGGAATATTTTTAGTAGCATTGGTACCAATTCTTCTTTGAATGTCACATAAAATTCAGCTGTGATTTCATCTGGACATAGACTTTTTTTGTTGGTAACTTTTTAGTTACTGTTTCAATCTTGCTTCTTATTATTGGTATGTTCAGAGTTTCTATTTCTTCCTGGTTTAATCTAGGATGGTTGTATATTTCTAGGAATTTATCCATCACCTCTAGGTTTTCTAGTTTGTGTGTGTAAAGGTATTCCTAGTAGCCTTGAATGATCTTTTGTATTTCTGAGATATTGGTTGTAATATCTCCCATTTCATTTCTAATTGGGCTTATTTGAATCTTCTCCTTTCTTTTCTTGATTAATTTCACTAATGGTCTATCCATTTGGTTTATTTTTTTCAAAGAACTAGCTGTGTGTTTTCTCTTTTGTATTTTTTTTTGTTGTTTCAATTTCATTTAGTTCTGGTCTTTCTTTTCTTCTGCTGGGTTTGTTTGTTGTTTTTTCTCTAGTTCCTTGAGGTGTAATCCTAGATTGTCTATTCGTGCTCTTTCAGACTTTTTGATGTAGGCATTCAATGCTATGAACTTTCCTCTTAGAACCACTTTTCTGTTTCCTAGAGGTTTGGAGAGGTTATATTATTATTATTGTTCAGTTTAAATAATTTTTTATTTCAATCTTCATTTCATTGTGACCCAATGATCATTCAGAAGCATGTTATTTAATTTCCATGTATTTGCACGGTTTTGAGGGTTTCTTCTAGGGTTGATTTCCAATTTTATTGGACTGTCGTCTGACAGAGTACTTGATAAAATTTCAATTTTCTTAAATTTACTGAGATTTGTTTTATGGCTTTTACTGAGACTTGTTTTGCCATAAGGTCCATCTTGGAGAATGTTCCATGTGCTTATGAACAGTGCATATTCTGCAGTTGTTGGGTAGAATGTTCTGTAAATATCTAAGTCCATTTGTTCTGGGGTATACTTTAAGTTCATTGGTTCGTGTTGACTTTCCAGACCTGTCTAGTGCTGTGAGTGGAGCATTGAAGTCCCCCACTGTTATTGTGTTGCTGTCTATCTTATGTCTTAGGTCTAGTAGTAATTGCTTTGTGAATTTGGGAGCTCCAGTGCTAGGTGCATATATATTTAGGATTGTGATATTTTCCCATTGGACTAGTTCTTTTATCATTACATAAGGTCCCTCTTTGTCTTTTTTAACTGCTGTTGCTTTAAAGTTTGTTTTGTCTGATATAAGAATAGCTACTCCTGCTCATGTTTTTGTGTCCATTTGCATGGACTATCTTTTTTCCACTCCTTTACCTTAAGTTTATTTGAGTCCTTATTTGTCAGGTGAGTCTCTTGAAGACAGCAGATATTAATTAGTGAGTTCTTATCAATTTTGTCATTCTACTTCTTTTAAGCAGAGCATTTAGGCCATTTTCCATTCACCGTTACTATTGAGATGTGAGGTACTATTCTATACATTGTGCTACTAATTGCCTGAATACCTTGGTATTTTTTTCACTGCTATTGTTTTATGTGTCCTGTGAGATGTATACTTTAAGGACACTCTATTTTTCTGTATTGTGAGGATTTGTTTCATGATTTAGAGCTCCTTTAAGCAGTTTGTAGTGCTGGCTTCATAGTGGCAAATTCTCTCGGCATTTGTTTGTCTAAAAAAGATTGTATCTTTCCTTCATTTATGAAGCTTAGTTTCACTGGATACAAAATTCTTGACTAATTGTTTTGTTTAAGGAGGCTAAAGATAAGGCCTCAATCCCCTCTAGCTTGTAGAGTTTCTACTAAGAAATCTGCTCTTACTCTCACAGGTTTTCCTTTTCAGGTTACCTGGTGCTTTTCCCTCACAGTTCTTAAGATTATTTCCTTTGTTTTGACTTTAGATAACCTAATGAATATGTGCCTAGGCGATGAGTTTTTTGTGATAAATTTCCCAGATGTTCTTTGAGCTTCTTGTATATGGCTGTCTAGGTCTCTAGCAAGGCCAGGGAAGTTTTCCTTGATTATCCCCTCAAATATGTTTTCCAAACTTTTAGATTTCTCTTCTTTGGGAACACAAATTACTCTTCTGTTTTGTCATTTAACATAATCCCAATCTTCTTGGAGGCTTTGTTCATTTTTTTAAAATAATTTTTTTCTTTGTCTTTGTTGGATTGGGTTAATTTGATACACTTGTCTTCAAGCTCTGACATTCTTTCTTCTACTTGTTTGATTCTATTGCTGAGATTTTCCAGTGCATTTTGCAATTCTCTAAATGTGTCCTTCGTTTCCAGAAGTCGTCATTGTTTTTTATGTTTTCTATTTTATGTATGTGTGTATTTATTTATTTATTTTTTTCGATGGAGTCTCGCTCTGTTGCCCAGGCTGGAGTGCAGTGGTGTGATCTCAGCTCACTGCAACCTCTGCCTCCCAGGTTCAAGTGATTCTCCTGCCTCAGACTCCTGAGTGGCTGACATTGAAGGCACCTGCCACTGCGCCAGGCTGATTTTTGTATTTTTAGTACAGAAAGCGTTTTGCCATGTTGGCCAGGCTGGTCTCAAACTCCTGATCTCAGATGATCCTCCCACTTTGGCCTTCCAAAGTGCTGGGATTATAGGCATGAGCCACCATGCCTAGCCTGTGACTGCTTTTTATTTATGCTATCTATTTCACTGGAGAATTTTCCACTCATATTCTACATGATTTTATTTATTTATTTATTTATTTATTTATTTGATGTGTTTAAGTTGGACTTCACCTTTCTCCCGTACCTCCTTGATTGGCTTAATAGTTGACCTTCTGAATTCTTTTTCTGGCAATTCAGATACATCATCTTGGCTTGGATCCATTGCTGGTGAGGTACTGCGATCTTTTGGGAGTGTTAAAAAACCTCATTTTGTCATACTACCAGAATTGTTTTTCTGGTTCCTTCTCATTTGGGTAGACTACTAAGGCAGTGGGCAGGGCCATAGAGCTACCAAGAAATTATGACCTTTGTGTTTGGCTACCAGAGTATAAAGAGAAAGACCATCAGGTGGGGGCAGGGTTAGGCATGTCTGAGCTCAGACTCTCCTCGGGTGGGGCTTGCTGCAGCTGCTGTGGGGGATGGGGTGTGGTTTTCAGGCCAATGGAGTTATGTTCCCAGGGGGATTACGGCTATCTCTGCTTGGTCACATAGGCCACCAGGAAAGTGGAGGAAAGCTGGCAGCCACAGGCCTCACCCAGCTCCCATGCACCCTGCGGCCAGAAAGGCTGGTCTCACTCCCACTGTACCCTCACTCAACACAACCTAGTTTATTTCAAGGCAGCCAGTGAGCAGGGCTGAGAACCTACCCCAGGCCGTAAGACTCCCAGCTGAGAAAGCAAGCAGGCTCACATTGCTGCGGCTATCCCTGCGCAGCAATCCACCTCCCTCAGAGGGTCTGTGGATTCTCTTGGCTTTCCTCTTAATGTTCCTGCGGTAGTTCTTAGAGCAAAAGTTCACGATATGGTTCTCCACACACTGCTCTGTCTATACGAGTGGGAGCTGCAAGTTAGTCCTGGCTCCTATCTGCCATTTTTTCCCCAATCTCAGTAAACTTATTTTGATTTGAGTCTCCTGAATTGGCTGAGTGATGTAGCTTGGCATAAAATTTATTTGTTTATGTCTTTGTCTTATTATTTTATAGTGTGACTATTTAACAATAAGATGGCATATTCTTTTTACATATTTTATGCTAAATCTGAAATGTATATGGAATATTTAAAAAGTATATTTTTAGCCTAAGAGAAAGTGTACAATTGTACAGAACATAAATCCACTAAAAGGATTAGCATTTATTGGAAGACTACTTTCTGGTTGTTTAAAAATGTAATTAAACACAGTCCATTAAAAATAAAAATAAAAAAATTAAAATTAAAATTAGCAAGATCCCATATTTGAAAGAGCCTGGAACAGGAGGGGACTGGAGTCTTAGAGGATCTCAGCTGGGAAAGGACTTGTTCTCCCTAGATTCCCGTTGTACTATTTAATTTTCTTACAGTGGGCATAAAAATAAATTGATTTCCATTTAAAAGAAAAAAATCTTTCTGTTTCTAAAAAATTAAATAACCAAATAATTACATACAGAAAGAAATAGAAAAAACTTACCGTTCCACACAGTCAGAAAGCCTGGGGCAATGGTTGGAAGCAGGGGCATCATGCCCCCCTACAACATATAAGAATCCATTGTATGTGGCAACTCCCACACCTCCACGTCTTTTGGACATTGGAGCACACAAACTCCACTTGTTAGTGTGTGGGTCAAAGTATTCCATTGATTTGAGGCAGGAACTTCCATCACGTCCACCAATAGCATATAACCTAGATAAAAAGACAGAACTGTGTGTATGTATATGTGTGTGTATACATATACACACAAAATGCATGCATAGAATGAGAGTGAGAGAACTTTGTACAAAGCTTTTCAAGTTTCTGAAGGGTCTGACTATATATTCTACGCCTACACTATTTTGCAGTGAATAGCAGAAGTTTGTGAATAGATCATTACCTGAGGGCACCTGTTAAAATCTATCCCAACCCAAACCTCCCTTTTTCACTATCTTCATCACAGTCATTTTAACATAATTGAATAAAAGATTCCATGGGATATGAGGCACAGAAAAAAAGAGAGAAAGATCAAAGGGATTGGCAGGATAGTTCCAAAGACCAACTCCAACAACTTTACAGGTTTAGCAGGTTTCAACTACCTAGGAGCAGAATCCGTTGTTTTTATGTATGACTTTATATTTGCATTAAAAAATTATCACTTAGAATACATTAGCTTAATAAACAACTAAGGAAAGAGGATAGAACCCAGAAACTAGATTTTTTCCCCTAGGAAGTGATATTGGCTATGACATTTCTCCCATACACTTTAAAATGCAATTCTTTTGATAAGTAGTATTTTTAATATAATTTTAAAATTAACATCCATTAATAAAGAACACAGACATTTATTAATCCATATTCCTATAACTTCCCTTCATGCTGAGTTGTAAACAATAGCAACTCAGCAAAGCACAATTGGTCAAATTTCATGTTTTCATCCTGTTCTGTATTAGGTAGGAGATTACATAACTGAATCACCTGACATTATTCAGGTGCAGCCACAGATAGATTTAGGAGTAGCTTAAGCTCTAAGACACTTTAAAACTGGATCTCCTCTTAACTATGGACACTTCCTATTTATTTCTATGCCAGGTTCTAAAAACAATGCGTTGACATTTTGACTGAGACCATATCTGTGATAATGTATTGGCTTCATGCATAGTCAATATAAACACACAAGGCTGTCTCTGGCAACTGACCCAACCTATTGTCTGAAACTCGCATGATTCATGACCCTCTTATATGCTGGTCATTGTCTCCAAAGTTCCCTTGTCAGAAAGCACATAATACCTGGTAACAATTCAAGCTCTTAGAAACTTCTAACATCATCATGTTTTAGTATAATATCTCGGAAGTGATAGGCAAGTGACAGGAAGAGGTAAACATTCAGGAAGGGTGAGACTAGGTAGGATTCTATATTTAGGAACCCTGAACACTCAGGAGAGGTATTGTTGAAAGAATAAAAGAATCACCTTGTTATATCTATAGACAGACTAAAGTTTTGATAAAAATAAATCATAATGTAAAAAAGTAGTAACTTCTTGAGGGTAAAATTAGAACTGGCTTGCCTATAAAAGCGTTTCTCAAATTTAGTGTGCACAGAAGTCACCTGAAGATCCTGTTAAAATTAAGATTCTGATTCAGGACATCTAGGGCGGGGCTAGGATTCAGCATTTCTAAATACGAAAGGTGGATGCTGCTGGTCCCAGGACCACACCTTGATTAGCAAGGGCATACAGAATATTTAATCAAGTATTTATTTTAGACAAGTATTTTCAGTCGTAATGGAGAGTTCCAATGAAGACCTTTTATTATTGATAACAAGTACATCCAGGTTATTTGGAATGCTAATTGATTGATGGATCACGTCACTAAAGTTCTGTACTATATGACCTGGAAGCAATGAGCATGTGTGTTTCAACTTACTCACTTGTTGTTTAATGCAACAACACCAACTGTGCTTCTAGGAGTTGACATATTGGCTACGTAATTCCACTGTCGTCCCTCAGGGTCCCATCTTTCTACAGTATTTAGATAGCTCCATCCATCATGACCACCTACAGCATACATTGGTCCTTCAAGAGTGGCTACACCTAAAAAAATTAAAATAATATGTGGGTTCACCTAGGTATGCCACACACTGAATATTGTTTCATTTTGAAAGCAATTAACTGCTTAAATTTTTTTGTTTTGCTTATTAAACGATTTTGCATACATATGAATAGTTTACTGACTCTGTTGTAAAGCTAAGTATGGTTTTCTAACCCTATGAAACTTTCAGTTTCAGTTACTATATCATAGAAGGGTATTATTGTTGTAACACTGAAGTCAAAAGAGGCAGTAGAATGCACCATTTCTAGATACGTAATTTAAAAAGCTGGCTTTTTCTGGCAAAATTTCAATATTGTTTGTTGATGTCACATGTAGATACAATATGATGTTGATTCTTAGATAAACCTTAGAATTACAGGCTGACTGTGGTAGGTCTTTATAACCTCTGGTGTTTAATATAGGGATAAAAAGATTCCTATGAGCTAACTTACTAGACAGAGCTTTTTAATGTTTAGTTAGAAGTTTGTTCTTTCAAGTATTATGAGTGGCCCATTTCTGCTTCGCATCTGCTTTGATAATTTACATAATTTTTTCCCCACCTTCGCTGTCCCAATCAACCTCTCAGTGGTATATCATCATCAACTCTCCTACCTATTTGCTAATATCAATTATATTGAAAAATAAGCTTGCTCTGATTTCTCTGCAGGACCTTTCTAAGCTATGTCTAGGAATAACACTGACATAACTGAACTGAATAATTATGTAGTGTATTATTTGGCAGAGTCAATTTATCAGGATAATTGGGGCAAGCAATACCATTCCTGGATCTGCCACTTTTTAGCTCTATAAAAATCAGATCAAAAAAAAAAAGGAAATTTTTCTGTTGTTCAGCCAACTCTTATGAAATTGCAAAAATATGGAGCCTAGTATAAAGAACGAGGTATCCTGACAAATATTCAGGAGAATCAAAGTTCTCCACTATGGGCACATGATTCATCTAACTAGAAACACAATCCCTCGCAATAGTCAAATACTTTCCACTCTAAATTGAGCTTAGAAGAAAACTCCTTGCTGTAGTTGTATATTATTTTATAATGAATCCCTTTGAAAAGTTGTTATCCTTTTTAGAATGAAACCCCTTTAAAATACTGGTGGAAGGGAATCAGGAGTAACCTGCAACAACAACAAATGTCTCACAGACTTTTACCATTTCCTTAAGTTTTTCATCATTTTGGAGACATTTTCACTAAGCATTTGGCTAAATCCCAATAATGTGCTGCTAGATTTAATTTTTAAACACTCTACTTACTATACAGTCTTGGAAAATACATTACGTTAAGCTCTTACCTAAGCCGTGCCGATGTGTTGACATGGGAGGCATCACAGTCCAGATTTTGCCAACTGGATTAAAACATTCCACTGTATTCAAAGTTTTTAAACCGTCTCTTCCTCCCACGACATAGAGCTTATTATCAATAACTGCAACTCCAAATTGAAGCCTACGGCCATTCATGGTGCCAATATGTAGCCAACTGTTGGTCCTGAGGTCATATTTTTCAATAGTAGTAGTACCTGACAAAGGGATATTGAACAACGGTAAAATCTACTTTTATTGAAATTTTGAATTGGTATTATTTACATTATAATTATGTACCCATAACTTACAGCACAGTATCAGTGATTACAATTCAAATTAAGTAAGTAGCTCAGGTAATTCTACAACCTGGGAGATAAAGCAAAGGATAATCTTTTACCACTTCTGGACCCAAATAGAAGAGTCAAAATAAAATGTTTTATGTAATATGTTTGGTTTATACCCTTATAACGCTGGCTTTGGCTATACTATTCTACTGGTAGTATCAACACAAGTGTCAAATGACATAATTTACAACAAAATACCTTGGATTCTATTATTGAATGTTTGCACATCCGTTACAGATGTAATTACTTATGACCTTTCAATATATTAATTTATGCTTCTTAAATTTGTTTTGGGTGTGTGTGTTTGTGTGTGTGTGTTTGTGTGTATGTGTGGGTGTGTGTGTTTATTTAAAAGACACGTAACTAAAGGACCAGGAATGAAAATTATTTTTAAATGGGCCTTTAGCTGGGTGTGGTGGCATGCAACTGTAGTCTCAGCTACTTGGGAGGCTGGGGTCAGAAGACCACTTCAGCCCAGGAGGCGGAGGCTGCAGTGGGCCAAGATCACGCCAGCCTGGGTGACAGAGTGAGACTCTGTCTATATAAATAAATAAATAAATAAAAT
This sequence comes from Nomascus leucogenys, assembly GCF_006542625.1. Classification (NCBI taxonomy): domain Eukaryota; kingdom Metazoa; phylum Chordata; class Mammalia; order Primates; family Hylobatidae; genus Nomascus; species Nomascus leucogenys. The sequence goes on along the minus strand of NC_044406.1, from coordinate 76,276,182 downwards.
TTAAAAAATGTTAAATGGGCCTTTGGTGTTGATTCACACAATGTTCCATGATGGTAATGATACAAGAGGTAGAGAGAAATTATTTATGCAGATAGTGAGGGCAAAAGAGTCCTTGGTGGAATTACCTTTCTAATCAAAAGCAGCCCCCCAAATCATTTATTTTCTAACAAAGAACAGCCTGAAAAATCAAGCTGCAGACATAGATAAGCAAGCTGGAAGCTTGCACAGGGGAAAGCCGGCAGCTGCACCGATAGGAAAGGGCTACCTTGGGGGCAGGCATTTCCAACATGGAGGCTTCATCTTCCCTTTTTTTGTCACCACGTGTACAGTAAGAAAGAAACGGGTAACATGGCCAGTTTAGGCAGAAAACCCACCTGCATAATAAAAGATTGGTGTGGGGGCTGCCAGAGATTCATGCCCTATGCAAAGGCACACCTGGTCCTAACCAGTCTTTTGCACCACCTCCTCACCAGCTCATCTATAAACCCCCCTGCATTTCACCACAGATCTGGAAACCCATTTTTCCAGGACCCTTCTCTGTAGCGGAGAGCTATTCTCTTTCTTTTGCCTGTTAAATTTCTGCTCTTAATCTCACTCTTTGTGTGTCCATGTCTTTGATTTCTGTGGCCATGAGACAACGAACCTCAGGTGTTACCCCAGACAATGAACCTGCTTCAGTAGCACAAAATATTACAGTTGAGAATATAGAATTACAAGGTATTACTTTCTTTAAGTGTTAATATAATTGTATTTTCTATTCAATTACTAATGTACAAAGTTTACTGCCATAGTATACTGTCACTATTGACAAAGTAAACTATCACTACTGTCATAACGAATGGTTATTTCAGTAGGCAATGCTTCTTACCATTCATTCATAATAGTTGTTGCTATTTTTTAGTAAAAGCTGATTTTGCACAACAGGGAAACTTCTGAATAATAACCAGGGTGGAAAATAATAGAATTATTTTTTACATCTATAGTATATCTAATAGAGTTTGTGGCAGGTTTAAAAAATTTCATCCCAATTACACAAAGTCAACCACAGTAATAAGCAAAAATACTTTCCAGTTGCTCCTTTATTGGGACATTTGTGAAGAAAATGCAGTCCATTAGTTATAATGAAGATGTAGTTAACATTTGAAGCATACCCATTGGCAGTTACAGGGCAATGGTATGGGGTCATATCCTGTCAAAATTGAAGCAGAGTGTATATTAAATGTATAGCTGCTCCTTGATTAGATTGAATTAGTGGAAACAGTGTTTCCTTCCTCTAAGTTTAAATATTTTCTGGTGAATAGTGCACTGCAAGTATTTGTGTTCCAAGATTTTGGATTTTCTAACACAAACTTGTAAATACACAGGGACTCATTTACTCTTTCTCTTTCACTATTGCCTCCTTCACTGATAACATGGATTTGACTGAATACTGATTTATACATTAGCAATCACTCTACTGACTATATTTCCTGCTAAGAGGTCAAATTACAACACCTATCAAAATATCTTTTCTACACTAAATATCTTTGGATGGTAATGTTAAAACTGAAATAACTAGAAACTCACACCTACTTTTATTCTATGATTAACCAGTCAGTTTTCTCTGAATGTTTTCCACTTCCTTCCATTTCCTCATCCCAAACTTCCTACATCTATATTCTTATCTGCTTGTTCTAATTTTAACTTTTAGTTCTCTTTGTGTTAGTGGAATTTACCGATGACCTAATTTAGATTAGGAAATAAAAGCTAGTCTGCACTCATTGTTATGATTATGAAGATATGAATGGTGGGGTAATTAGAAAATTGTACAAATCTACATTAGTCAGCTGTATGTAGAAGATTTACACTGAGAGATGTAGGTGTGTGATTCATGCCAGGTTAAACTTTTCAAGGCATTAGATTCAATAAAGATAAAATGATCCCATAATTTTTGACTGCAACATGAGCATTTATGACTAGTAGTTCTACATATTGAATTCTGAAGACTTCTGAACCAGCCCCTTTGTCTACCCCCACCAATCCTTCAATTAATCAAAATGTATATTCTCTAGCTGCTTTACTAGGGCACCTCTATATTAGATGGAAAAACATAAATTCAATTTTTTTACTATCTTTTGCTTTAAAATTTTTCTGTATAAATAACTGTCTGCCCCAGAATGTTTGATCTATTGATTCTCAATTCATTTCTAAGCTCTTACCCAATCTTCGTTCATAATCTATTCAAGAGTGAACAAAACCTGTCAAACTTATCAGTGTTGCTGAGAACACTGTAGTTTCTGCAGTAGTGAATATATCCGATGTAATGATTTCCTCCATTTACTTTACAAATGTTCCGAAAGTGACAATATTAGCCTTTACCTTGTCTCCTGCCATATGCTCTACTCAGAATTTATTTTTTAAACAAATAAAAATTTACAAAATACTATGTATGTACAAGACATCCAAAGTTTACTAATTGACAATTTAACAATTTTGACTCTATGATTATACTTAGCACTTTCTAATGATTCTTTCAAATACATTGTAGGAGTTATAGTTAGCCCCAGCCATTTGTGTGATATCTATATTTAACAGCAATTCTGAGCTTGTTATATGAATCAGAGAGGAAATTAGAGATTGAGGAAGCACTGTATTTCCTAAACATCAAAATATAAAAGTTAAATTTAAAAAAGTTTTTAAATTTCAATAGTGTTGGGGGTACAGGTCATTTTACGTTACATGGATAAGTTCTTTAGTGGTGATTTCTGAGAATTTAGTGCATCCATCACTCAAGCAGTGTACACTGTACTCAATATATAGTCAAAAACATCTTTTAAAAATAACTGAAACAACACACTATAAGCAAAGGCATATATATAGGAATTAATGTTTATACTTTTGTGAAAATATGTAAAGTAGTACATTTTTCAATGTCAAACTGCTTTATACAGATAAATGCTGCTCATTTAATGTTTTTGTTACACTTCTTAGGTTTTTTTCTTTCTTTTTCTCTTTTTTCTTTTTTTTTGTTACTACGTGTTTACCCTGGTTATCCAATAGATTCTAAAACCCCCAAAGAGTTTTGTTGTTGTTCTTTTGTCTGTAGTAGTGGCAGTGTAGAAAAAGGAACATCGTATTTGAATAAGAATTTCATCTCCAGCCTTTCTTAATGATTGTCCTTTGGTTGGCTATCTAAACTTAAGATGTGCAAAGGAGCGGTAACATTATTGTGAAGATTAGAAACGATGTTTGCAAACTGCCAAAGATTAAGCAATCAAAAATGTAAGGTTTTACTATTCTTTTAATGGTCTGCAACGTCCCGTGAGCCTTTTATAGCGTCTCCGTATACCAGGAATTCAAAGTGTCTCATGCCTTCATTTACTTCCATCACAAACTTTGGTAATAGAGTCCAGAGATTATAGGTTCATATTTCACACATTTTTAGAGACTGATAAGGAGTTATAGATACTTATAAACATTTGTTGTAATACATTCCTTTATGGTAACAATAATTTAACCAAGATGAGCCTGAATAAAATGCCAAGAATAAAAAATAAAAAACAAACACAAAAACCAAACAAACACAAAGTTTTCCATTTCTCACAATGCAAATTAGGCTTTTTTCAGAGTCAGAAATGAAAGATAACTGCACTTGCATTTTTTTATTTAGTACTCTTGTAATTTGAATACCAAACAAGAAACCTTCTAATATGCTATTAATATTTAATTTAGTCAGCAAAATTCAATAAAACCTCAAGTTGCCAGACTGGTAATTAATTATAGGATCTCATTGTCCTATAAAACCTATCTTGTAACATTATTGTTACAAAACACAAAAACATTGTTATTTGTTATTTCCTGAAGAACATCAATTCTTGAAGTAACCCTAGAAATCTGCAAATAATTGCATTTGCAATCTCTTGTTTTATGGGCTTATGATTAATAAGCATTGTTACTATGTAGTCTTCCAATTTTCAATTACATATATCAAAGAAAATAATGTGATTCCAGTAGGACTTCAAACCAACTTTTTAAACTTTTTTTTTTCTATCCCCTTTCCTTTCCTCATTTCCCGTCACCCCCCAGTTTCAAGATGTAGCTCTGAGATAAACTTTACATCCTTGGAATGTTTTCTTTCCTCCACTCCCTTTCTTATCCCATTCTATGCTCCCATGCCTTATGCACATTGGTTACCTAGATGCTTGATAAACACACACCATACTCACTCATCTGGTCAAATATTTCCTGAGAAGGTTCAGGGGCCAGATGCTGATACAGACAAGACACCTCTGACCATGATGGCACCAGCCCCCTTACCAGATGGAACGATAAATAATTCAACACAAGCCATTGAAGTGGGTCACAACACCTGACACTTCCTAGCCACCCTGCCTATTCTGCATTCCAAACTCTGTCTTTAAAACCCCCACATTCCCTCTACAAATGGAAGAGTAGACATTTTTGGAAAGAATTCCACCCACTCCTCTCCTTACTAGCATGGAAAAGAAAATCTTGCTTTCTTTTTGTCGCACCTCACTCTTGTTATTATGGCTTCTTTCTACAAGTGGCCAGCAGCCAGACCTTTTGCCAGCTACAGTCTCTTCCTTTCTGATTAACATGTGAAAGGAAAATAAGTCTTGGGACCCCCAAATCACTAAGTCAAAAGGAAAAGTCAAGCTGGGAATTGTGTCAGGCAAACCTTTCCTCCCTTTTTATTCCTAAATAAGAAAAATACTGAGTTTTTTTTTCTTAAAAAGCTACATACATCCCTCACAATTTGCCCACAAGGAAATTCCTTGTGGGTCTCCAGATGCTTACCCTTAAACAGTTACGTTGAGTTTCACAATGGCAATGTAAATTGACAGCTTATTTTCACAGGTGCAGGACAAAGGAATGACAGAACTCAATGTCATCCCTCTGTTCACCTGAGACAAATATGCGTCTGATTGCTTCCTCTGCTTTACTGTTCATGAAAAAACTGCATATTCTCTAAGCCAGACTAAGGCATAAGTGACTATTCTTGTACCTCCCTCACATGTAAATTGTGTATTAAATGAAAAGTTAATCAGATACTCAAAAGAATGCAACCATCTGTCTCTTACCTACTTATGACCTAGAAGGCCCCCACTTTGAGTTGTCTTGCGTTTCTGGACAGAACCAATGTATACCTTACACATATTGATTGATGTCTGATATCTCCCTAAAATGTATAAAACCCTGGGGTTAAGCATGGGCGCATTCTTAACCTTGTCAAAATAAACTTTGTAAATTAATTGAGACCTGTCTCACATACTTTTGGGTTCACAAACATTAAATAAGTTTTCCTTGAAAAGATATAATATGGCAAAGTAAATATTCAAATCTTAAAACAGCTTCTGTAAAGTAAAAGTGCCTATTAAGAGTTCAACACTAATTGAAAGGTTATGTCTCATAAGGTAAGTAGAAAAATGACGTCACAAAATCATATAATGCACCCTATTTATGAAAATTCACTTTAGGTGCACTCATTTAACATGGCTTTAATATCACCCTTATAAGTTGGAGGCTGTTAAGAATGTATCTTTTTTGAATGAAGACACTCAAGTTATTTTTACCTTTCATAGCATCCATGCCTCCTACAGCATAAAGTGCCCCCACAGTTGATTTTCTAGGCTTTGTCCGAGGGCTTTGCATCATGGATCTTCTCTCAGGCAAAAGATGATACTTCATAGCTTCCATCAGGAGCTTCTGACACTCAAGATCACCAGTAAACATGGAACTGGTTTCAAGATCTGCCAGTAACTGAAAAGTAGTGATGCATGGCATATGAATGGAGAGTTCACCATTAGAAAGAACATATTTGTATTTATATAACTTTGGAGGCTGGGCGCAGTGGTGTACACCTGAAATTCCATCACTTTGGGAGGCCAAGGTGTGTAGAACGCTGGAGCTCAGGAGTTTGAGACCAGCATGGGAAACAGGGCAAAACCTTGTCTCTACAAAAAAATACAAAAATTAGCCAGTTGTGGTTGCATGTGCCTGTAATCCCAGCTACTTGTAGGCTAAGGTGGGTTGATCGTTTGAGCCCAGGAGGTAGAGGCAGAGAAAACTTGAGCTAACCGAAATGTAGAAGTTTGGTTATTTAATGCTTTTTGTTATTTAGTAAGATTTTTATTTTCACTTATCAAGAAAATAACTAAAAATCTGCTGGTAGTAGCTAATGATCTCTGCATATTTATTTAATTGACACATTATTCATCTTTTGAATATGTACACATATAATTTAAAGGAGCAAAAGTCAAAAATCACTCATAGAAAGTATTGCTGAAAGCAGTCAAAAAGAACGGCTCTGTCTGCACAAGCAAGAATCTACTAGTCTACTGCATGCGGCTAATACAAGTAGCAATCTTTTTGGTGGATTTGGGGTAGTTGTGTTGGTAGTGGTGGTCATGCAAACATGCTCAGTTAAAATAATAACAGACATGGTGGATGGAATCTTTATCATCTGATCACTTCTGCAGAGTATTCTGAAAGCAGGTGCTTTTTAACTGAGTTGAGATACATGCCTTAGTAACTAGTCAGCATATTAACAAAAATAGATGATCAATTCTTTTTAACTATCATTACCTGGCAGACAGTGACCTTATTTAACACTGATAAAAGTGAGGTAAAGTATTTTTCATGAGATGAGTTGGAGAGAATTCAAGAGTATATTTCAGAATGTTGTCAAGAGTCATCTTAGATTGGTTCTCTTGGAGTTTTGGGTCCACAGTATCATGGGACATTGAGAGGAATAGTGAGCAGGTTGCTGGAATAGAAGAGGTAATCTTATTAAATTAAACTTATCTGAATTTTCCTGCTCTTCATGTGTTAATTTCAGTTCTGTTTTCACTCCACCTGTGATATTTGATGGATCTTTATTTTGACTTGCCTCATGAGAGCCCAGGCATTTGCTTAATGCATATGCTTTCAGAAAAAGGTCTAAAAACTAGGCTATTTATTTTTCCCTAAAAATACTCTTCAGAGATTCATCCTTTTTATATATTTCATTTCTAAAATATTTGTAAGGTCACCTTTTAAATTCTTTTGGAAAGCCTGTATTTGCATGACATTGCCTATCACTACCATGATCAGGAAAAGTTCACACAGTCCATATTCTAGGTCTAAGGCATGCTCAGAGGTGGGCTACCACGGTACTGTTGGTTGTACATTTGGGCTAGAAATTTCCCTCCATTCCAATAAAATAACAGAAGTTCAAACTAAGAAGTTCACTTTGCTGAAAGTGTCTTATCGACTTAAGGCTCTGTAAAGATACCGGCCTCTGATCTTACACCAGTGCATCTTAAGTTTTTTATATCTAAAATCACAAGGAGAAATTGTTAATACACAGATTCTTCAGACTGTTTCCCTGAAATTGGTTAACTGGGTCTGCAGTGGAGCATGAGAAATTGTGTTTTTAACAAGTTCACAGGCCCAGGAACATTTTGAAAGGCAGTCTGAGAATCTCATATGTCATAGAACTTTTCTTGAGAATAATACACATAAGTGTACATGTTCACCCAAACATAAAATGTCCATAGATTCTAAAGATCATCTGTCAATCCAAAGATTTAGAACCTTGGATCTAAAATTACATATATATTTATTATTTCTGTTTTTGGCGTTACTATTGCCTTGCTCTTTGGATAAATTTGCTATAACCAGAAGGGTAATCAATGTTCTTTCATTGCATATGGATAGATTCTTAAGAGCATGCATATAGTTCTATGGAATTTAATTAACAGCTGGAAGTTTTAAAAAATGTGGAAAAATCATCTGGGCACAGTGGCTCACGCCTGTAATCCCAGCACTTTGGGAGGCTGAGGCAGGTGGATCACAAGGTCAGGAGATCGAGACCATCCTGGCCAACATGGTGAAACCCCATCTTTACTAAAAATACAAAAATTAGCTGGGCGTGGTGGCACATGCCTGTAATCCCAGCTACTTGGGAGGCTGAGGCAGGAGAATCGCTTGAACTAGAGAGTCAGAGGTTGCAGTGAGCCGAGATAATGCCACTGCACTCCAGCCTGGAAACAGAGTGAGACTCCTTCTCAAAAAGAAAAAAAAAAAAGTGGAAAAATCATCAGCAGATTAACAATCTATTTTTCGATATTAACATTTAATTAGTAACTTTGTTATAAAAGTGGGTTCATGTTAATATTTACAAAATTATTGATCCACTAAATCTATACAAGGTCTGTTTTTAATTCAGATGATGTTTGAGGCGTATAGCCACAAATTCAGTAGATATTACATGCATATGTGCAGTATATTCACATGTATTATAAATTTTATTGATTAATTTGCTACAGAGAAAAAACTGTCATTATCATCAATGGTGAAATTATGTGGTGAGACTGCATTCCAAAATTCAGTATGAGTTGAGTTAACCCTGGATCTTATTCAAAAGTGTTTGTTCTTAGAATCATCTTTGCTATAATCCTTCAATTCAACATATATGGTGAGGATGCCTTTATAATTATGCTATAGCACATCGAAAGTATGATAGCATTCTTTTGATCGTAGCAGATAATATTAATAGATATTATTCAGTACCTGACTCCTTCCTAGACTCTCCTCTGGAAGGCTATTGTACTAATGATTAACATTTTGCCTAGAAGGTGTGCAGGAAAAAAAAAAAAAGAGTTAGCCTAGTCATTTTCCCAGCTTTTTACAAATATTATGTGGTGAAACTGAAACTAATGAGTATTCTGATGTTTATGGTTTAACAGTAGCTTTTTTTAGTCATGTTTTTTTCTGTCTTTCATTAATGCCTCTAATTGATGGCTGAATATGTCCTTCTGTGAAACAAATCTTGTACACTCAAATTACCAGGAATCTTCTGAAAAAATAAAATTAGGGAAATAAGAAATGGATTAGTGCCTAGTGGTAGTTCAGAACTATATTTTAAATTACCTAGGTAATTTTCCATACCTGTGGTGGGAGTAATGGCAGTCTGATGTAAGAAAGCAGCATCCCCAGTTCTCCTTGCCTATTCTGCACATCATGCCCCACCCACTGCATTAGAGCATGAAAAATGGTCTCTTCATCAGGCACATTAATGTCATCACTGCACAGAAGTTTTGAAATTTCATTAGCTGGAAGCAGGAGGAATTCTTGGTTTTTTATTACCTCAATGAAGTGTTCCTAGAAAAGAAAGGTTATCTACTAAAACTTTGCGCTTTAGAAATTTCTTCATGGAATAAGCATATCAAAGCATTTCATGTTCCTAAACTTCAGAAAATGCAAGAGAAACAGATGTACCCACTTATAAAAAATAGGTGCTCCTGCTACCCGTGACATGGATAACAGGGAGCCTTCTGAAGCTGACAGGCCAAATGCTTCCACTGGGAATTATTTATAGAACACACAAAGTTAGCTTTAACTGCTTCACAGCCCACATAGGCAGAGTGTTAGAGCCAAAAGCGGCAGTTTTTGCTCCCAGCTGCTGTACGTGACAACAGCAGCTCATGACTTCAGAGCTGACTGTCTAGTTGGTCTTCAGCCAAAAGCCATGAGAAAAAGGCTGAAACTTTTTAAGGTGGTGGCTATCTTGAAAGCCTAGGAGAGTTAACTCTGGCTATGTATGTGAGGCAGAAACAAACTGAATTCCTTGGAGATAAGAAAAAAGAATGATGAAAAACTCTTTCCTTTTATGGAAAAGTATGATCTTCTATTGACCAAGAGAAAGTACTCTATTGCAGTTGGTAACAATCTATGGGTTCAGGACAATCTAAAAAGGATTCCTATAAAGTTTTTTCTTTGGGAAAGAGTGAGGATGTCTTTTAAGTTTATGTATTATCCCCGGCTAATATTTTCATATTTTTTTAGTAGAGTGAAGCTCCGTCTCAAAAAAAAAAATAATAAATTTATATATTATATCTCAATTCTTCTTTCATTGTGTTGTATTTTGTCAAATATACAATTTCAAACATCTGTGTTTCATTTTTTTAAACCAAAACACCATCTTATTTTTTTCTAGTTGATAAATATTACATGTTCTTTCTTTGACAACAGAATGATCATTTTTAACATTTCTCATAGTGAAGATCTCAAGTTTTAAGTGAAATAAAATATATTTCTAAAATGAAGATAAACATACCTACTTGGCAATTTATATTGCACAATAAACAGACATTCCAGGAACAGTTTAAGCTAGTCTCTGAATAATTGGGGTCTCTAAATAAATCAAATCACCACCTCAGCTTTATTTTTAGTTTAGTCATTGTGGAAGTGAATCAATCAAGTAAAAAAGTTATCCAGACAGCAATAATCAATGTTGATATACCCATCAGAAAGCTCTGACGCTGTAAGTTTCAAACTGGCCTATTTAGACAAATAACTCTTTGTGATTAAGACAAACAATTGAAAGAGAACTGCTGTTCTTACTGTAGCAGATGTCTCTGGGTGAAGACCCTCCCACTTATACAAATAATGGTGATAGTAGTACAACTATTAATACATTACACTTGAACAGCACTTCACACTTTACTGATTTCTTTCACAAGCATTAAGTCATCACCAGTGTGATCTTGTGAGAAAGTGGAGTTAGTCTGATAAGAAAGCAGGTCATATGAGTTGTCTGATTCCCTATGGAGTAAGTGGCAAAGTCTGGATTCAAGCATAAGCCTCTGAAATCATGCTTACTGCATTTTGTTTGATATTGCATCTGCTTTTCGTAAGTGATATGATTTTTGTGAAAGAGTTTAGACAAATATAAAACTATAAAACTTAAGGTTATATAGTACTGATATTGCATATAAACTCTGAAACTGCATTAATATTATGGACACCTCAATATCTCCTCCTTTTTACCCACTCTCCAATTAAAAAACAAAGAGGAAAAACCTAGATTTTCTGATAGAATTTGTTATGACTTCAGGATTGCTTCCTAATGGGAGTATTGAAAATTGCTGGGCAATATAGTAGATTAGTCTAAATAAAGAATAAGTATAATTTTAAAGTATCTATATATTACATTGCAGTATGCAGTACTGTATAGAAATAATTCGTTTCACTTAAAGATTAATTTTAAATTGTTTTATTTTGGAATTATTTTGCTCCTAATTTCAAGGTAAACACTTTATTCTATGCAACTTCCAAGGGAGTCTTCTTTTGAGCCCTGGATTAACTATTCATTTTATAAATATCTACACTTATATTGTTGCAAAATTTACCAAATGACTATCACATATTTGCTAGATGCTTCATTGATGCAGACAACCATCTATATGATTTAAATGGTTAATTTTATGTATGAACTTGACTGGGTAACGAACGGGGTATCCAGACATTTGGCCAAATAGCATTCTGAGTGTGTCTGTGAGGGTAGTTCTGGATGAGGCCCATTCACATGAGGGAAGCCAATCTACCTTGTTCAGTCTACCAATGCACATGATTACAATTGAATCCCTAAATTGTTTAATATTATTCTTAGACATTAAAATTATTTGCATTATTAAACTATCAATCCACTACTGCAAAAACATTATTATAGCAAGACCTTTATATATTTTACTGTATTTACAATAGATACTAACATAACTAAAGAAGCGAGATTAAGAGAGACAACAATATTACATTTTTATGCACATCCTGCTTCAACACTCCGTTTTGGTCACATAATAGGAAAAGGAAGACAAGTTCATTTTGAGCAACAAAAATAATTCGAACTTTTTTCGGAATGTATTTTGCTTGCAAGTGTGTAATACTAAACAGGAAACTGCTAAAACTTAGTTCAAGAATTTAAGTAATTAAATAGGAAGTTTCCGTGTTTATTTTTTGTGGTAGAATAAACCTTTGACCTTCATAACTGCTGTTCCTTTAGATTATATAGTATCTGTATTTAGGACACAGGAACATAAATGGTGTAATTAAATGATATATTTTAAAATGTCAATCCATTATAATATGATTCTCCATATAATGGTATTGTTTTAGGAATATGTTTCAAACTTCAAATTTGAAGTTTGAAAGTAGGAGGGAGAAAGATTTGATAAGAAGTTTTTAAACAATTGAAATTTTAGAAATTAAAAAATTACCTTCTGTATAAAACTCCAGAAAAATACTCTTTATATGCATCTCTATTCTAAAAAATGCTACTTTTATTTATGATTTCAGTGTGTGCCTTTCTATTGTTCACTTGTATGCAATTGCTTTTTGTTTTTTAATATTAAATAACTGAAGCAATTTCATTTTTTTGAAATATTTATATTTTGATTGGGCTTCACAAAATGATCCATCTCTTGTGTCCTTCCCTTCTTCAGAGGTTAAAAAAGTTTATTTTTACTCTGCATCAGGGAAGTATTAGCTTCTATTGTAAGGCTTTATTGAATATCCTCTGTCCATTTAATATGCTCTATCTTATCATATGCAACATTTAAATAATTACCACCTACGAACATTTGCATTAGATTTAATTGTTAATAGAATTGAAAGGGATTTTAAGTTAGTTGCATTAATGAATTGAACTGTAAGTTATTTTTAACCAAAGTAAAATTTGTTACTAAGACATAAAGAAGTTCATTCAATAAAATTATCTGGGCTGGGCGCGGTGGCTCATGCCTGTAATCCCAGCACTTCGGGAGGCCGAGGCGGGCGGATCACAAGGTCAGGAGTTCGAAACCAGCCTGGCCAATATGGTGAAACCCCATCTTTACTAAAAATACAAAAATAAGTGGGGCATGGTGGCGGGCGCCTGTAGTCCCAGCTACTCAGGATGCTGAGGCAGGAGAATCACTTAAACCCAGGAGGCGGGGGTTGCAGTGAGCTGAGATCGCGCCACTAATTTTGGTAGTTTTTAAGCTCCGACAATTATTGACGCATTAATATTAGCATTTTTCCTTACTGAATGACACCTCACTTTCTTTATAAATCATAATTTGTACAATTTTATGGACTAAAGCTCTAATTGTGCAAAAATATCAGGGAATTAACATTTTCTTAATACTATAAATTCTATTTGAAATACACAGTTGTACAATTTATTTTTTGGTAGTATTTTTATTTCCTCAAGTTTGGGGATTTAATTAAACATTTGTAATTCAAAAAAGGAAAAGCTTGCTTGAGTGCAACTCAACCAGACAAATGTTTTTGCTGAATATATAATATGTGAAAGTCATCTACAAGTTACATAAGTTTATATTGCTTATTAATTTTATTATAACATTAACATATTTTTACTACAAGTTAAGTTGAAGCAATTGATTTTTACCATAGTGTATTTGTGTGCCACATTGAGAAGTTCTGTACAGCCTTGGGCATCTCCAAATGATCGAATCCCTAAGCAGTTTGAAGGATGGAGCTGCTTTATGAGAAAATTGGAGCAAACATCAATGACCTGAGTCAGCTGCAAGAGACAAGCTGCAGCCAGCAAACTTTCAATGGTATCTTCTTTCAATTGCAGGACTCCTAGATGGTTTGAAAAAGCAAAGAATGATTGTAAGTTCCATAAAGTAAAAATTATGTCAACTAGTTGAAATATTTTTTTATTTTCCTCTCTAGTAGAGCTATGCTTTTCAGCAGATTTGGAGTACACTTTGAGGCTAATATACGCAAGAGAGTCTGTCTGTAAACACTAATAAGATGGCTGAAATTAGCCAGATTAGGTTATCAAAAATGACTGTAGCAAATAAACAGTGAATAACATTATTGTAAAGAACAGCAACTTGTTACTTCTTTATCATCTTAGGCCTGCATTTAAATCTTATATCAATCATTTCACATTGTATATGTACATGAGAATATTACGTTGTACACCTTAAACACATACAATTTTGATTTTTAAATCATACCTGTATAAAGTTGAAAAAACTGTTTCATTATGACTCAAAGAACATTACGTCATATTGTATAAGAATCATACAATTGGACATGCAAGTAACTGTCATTGTGAGGAGGTAAACATCTTAGTAAATAAAAAAAGCATTAAGCTTAATTGTCCATTTATTTTGTAAGAAGAACACTGAACTTTTATGCCTTTTTTTGTATCTACATTAGCTGGTAAAGATGTATTTGCCCAAAATATTATCTCTAGAATTCACCCCTGGCACTGTCTCAAGAGGAAGAAAATGTTGCCAACAGTCCACAAATGAAGAATTACTTATTTGCTTTGTTATAAAATAATCAGTCTCTTTTTGAAAATATCTGTAATGAATTTTTAAAAACAGAATCAGAAGCAATTTAAGTTAGTCTGTTTATATTTATGTCTGTATTATTTTTAGAACACGTGTTATTGATTAGTTGTTGCAAAAATTATGCGATTTTTATGAGACATTCCTACTTTTTATTGTTTCAGCCAAGTTATAAAGAATGTTTCAAATGGCTGATATCAATTACAAACTATTCCCCTAAAGTTTTCCCTTCTAAAATACCTTAATACGGGGCTCATATAGTTGCATAACCATAAGGAAAAGAGTAATACATATTGTGAGGTCTTCTATACATAGTTCAATCTGTAGAATATATTGTAAAGGGGTCCAGCCCATCAGCAGACTCTCTTGTATTGTTCTTGTTCTGATTTTGAAGGGAGAGCCCTGCCCATATCTCATGAGACCTAGAGAAGTATGAACTATTCTCCAATTCGGATATAAATATTCATCTGCTATAGACATTTAAATTTGGTCTGGTTATTAGGAAGAATATTCATTCAGAGGAATAGTTATAAATGTCTTCGATACAGTAGGAAAGCATTGTATATTACAGTGTACAGTATTCAGTTACAAGCATGCTTAAGAAAGGCTGTTTGGAGCTGGCCCAAGTTTCACTTCATTAAAGAGTAAAAGGATAGTCAAGAGCCAGCTGAATTATCTTACCCTACGAATGCTCATTGGGAACAAAAAGATGTTTTCTAAGGATTAAAATGTATCAGGTAGAAGAAATAAAGTTCTTTCCATTTCACTCCTGATTTTAAAAAGCTTATTGAAATTTTAGAGCATATGGAAATTTAGGGAATATTTTTGTTTAAAGGCTTGTCAGGAGAAAGGTGAAAGTTGAAGGAAGGAACGAAATACTGTGAAATTTCAAAGTAGCTTTGTTAGAACAGTGGTCTTCAAATAGCATGCAGACCACTAGAGTTATATAAAACCTATCTGAGACACAGATCAATTTCATGTAAAGAAATTTCAGTACCTCAAATTCCATACATACCCCTCCTAAAAAATGGTCTGCTCCCAAAACAGTTGTTACCACACAGGTTTTACTTTCCCAGTGTCCTTTCCATAGTTTTCTTTTTTCTCATCTCATAAAAGGAAGTCACATTCCTCACCTATCCCAAAGTATACTATGCTACATTATGGGGTTGTGGCATAGGAAAAACTTTGAAACAAAAGCTTCTTCATACATATTTTTATTAGGATCTAAATCATATCGTATTCACACTTTCAAAATGTACAATCTGGTGTTTTTTAGTATATTCAAAAGATTTTGCAACCTGTATCACTATCTAATTCCAGAACGTTTTCACTACTCCCAGAAGGAACTCCATACCTATTAACATTCATTCCCAATTCCTTCCATATTCCTACAACCAATAGTCTACCTTCTGTCTCTACAAATTTTTCTATTTCGTACATTTAATGTAAATGGTATAATAAAATAAGCGATCTTTTGCGACAGGCTTCTTTTATCTGGCATAATATTTTCAAAGTTTATTCATGTTGTAGTATCTATTACTACTTCATTCCTTTCTTATTGCCTATTAATATTCTACTGTGTTCATATACTGTATTTGATTTACTCATTCCTCAGTTTGTAAACATTTGGGTTGTTTCTACTCTTTAGTTATGAATAATGCTTATATGAACATTTGTGTACACACTGTCGTGTGGACATGTTTTTAACTCTTGGGTATATAACTACGAATGGAATTGCTAAATTATAAGGTAACTATTTTGTTTAACTTTTAAGGGACTGTCATATAGATATATTTTTAAATGAATTGTTGTTGGTATCAAATTCTTACAGGATCAAGATTTGTTAGATACATTTACAATGCAAACTTAATAGTGCTTTATAAAAAGATTAATATTTACAATATTTTGGGGATTATATACTTTACAAATATTTAAAATTACAACATATTTTAGTCATTAATGGAAAAATGTAAGGAGGGCACATCGTTTCTCAAAATTATTTTACAGACAGTGCAAGCAAAAATGTTTGAAAATGACTGTGTTGGAGAAAGCCAGGAGGTAAGGTTTTAGTCTTAAGAGGAGCCTAAGTATACATAATCAAATAAAAGTATTTTAATACTAAGAGACCCTGAAGATGAAATAATCATTCTGGAATAAAAGTCAAAATACTTTTTAGTCCCCAAATTCATTGTTACCTTTATTTACAGTTTGAATAGATATGAAAATTATTCTGAATGAACAGAATGACTAAATCTCTACTGTAGGGTTGGAAGACCCCATTCCCAAATCTACTTTTTACAAACAAGAATGTGCCCACACCATTCCAGAATTGTTCTTGTATGTTCGTGTTAAATAGTTGTCTGCTCTCATGGTTAAGGTATTTTCTACATATTATATACCTCTTGTTCTTTTATATTATTGAGTTTATATCCTGACTATGCCTTTTTATTACTTTAGGAAATTTATTTAACTGATCTATTCTTTAGTTTCCTCACCTTTGTAGTTGTAATAGCAGTATTACCACTACTGAAGAATAGTAGTAGTAGTAGTAGTAGCAATAATAACCACTACTACTACTACTACTAATAATAATAATAATGTGTGTTATGTAACGTAGGGTCATTACGAGTTAATGTGTATTAAGCACTTACCTGTGTAAGCATACTGCACCAAGGAATTTAGTGCATTTGGATCTACTCCTTCCATCCTGACCTCTTCTTGTTTGGCTTCAAGCACATCATTAGTAAACATTGCAGCAAAATAATCAGACACTGCGCTGAGAACCAACCTGGAAATAGGAAATATTTGTAGGAATTTAAATGAGTCAATGATTTAACTGAAAAGCATGAAATGGATTCAGCAAATTCGTAACACTAGTGAGTCTGTTTTCTCCATAAAATCTTTACAATTCAGTCAAATGTAGTGAAGTTAGAATGGTCAAATACATAAACTGATCTTTTTTAGAGAGTGTGTTTGTGCTGTACTTTCCATCATCAGTCTTTTCAAAGTTTGGCTCTTCTAAATAATACACAGAGAAACGGATCATATAGGCGAATGCTTTTTTAATATAGGAAAATAAATATTTTTACAAATATTCCAATTTATAATCTATGTATTTATTATCTCTTATTTATAATTGCCCTACTCAAAACCATTCTGTATACATAAAAATACTTACCTATGGGCTGGGATGCGGAGGTGTCCTGCAATTAGTAGCACATCACATAGTTGTTTCTCTTTCAAGTAGTTCTCCATTTTACGAAGAGTTTGCTCTGCGTGGTTTGTAACATGGAACTGCTCTTCAGATCTGGTGGCATTCATTTCTTCAGAGTGCTGTGTATCTAATCTGAAAAGGAAGTAAGGATGAGAATATGGTTCATCATATAATTTTGTAAAAAATTTAATTTTTCTCTAATGAGAGTACAAACATGTAGTAGAAATTTAGGCATACCAACTTCTAAAGGAACTATGTTGGATTAAAGTAAAATTAAAATTTGTTTTCTGATCTTAGATATTTTCCTATAATTACTACCTAACCTTTCATTAAAGTGAAGTGTGCTGGTTAGTATTTATATCTGAAATGTATCCAGAACTATGTACAATTCACCAACAGGGCTAGTGATAGTTGTTATATTCACAAACATAAAACCTACATTCTTTGATTTATATGGGTATTATAATTATGTCAATAGGCAGGAAACCCTTAGACCTGAGTCAAAATACTTTAAAAATTTTTGATTATGTCCTGAAGCTTCTCCCTGGAGTACTCATTACACATCAGAAATACTCCTCAAAGAATTTCAAGCCTAAGAGTTTCATAGCATTCTTTACAATATCAATCCCATTAAGAAACCGTACATATTTCCACCTTTTATTTCTTAATATTTAGTCAAATGTGATAGCTATTGAATTTACAATAATAAAAGCAATCTACCTGTATTTTCAACATTACACAATGGTGGAATTTAAATCTCAACACAAGTACATACAGGCTTACAATCAGTAGGAGATGAACAATTGATTGACAAGATGAATGCGCTTAAATATTTTGCTTATTACATTTCTTGCATCCAGGCATCATTTTCTAACCACCAGTTAGGATTAGTTTTAGATCTCCTCACTCCCGATTCAGTCTGTGTTTCTTTTAAGACAGTTGGTCCAAGGTGATATTACTTTCTCTGTCCAATTCAAATATATTATTCTTTAAATCTTCAGTCATAATATTGTACTGATAAGAAGGGGTCATGGCATGAATAGCTCAAAAATTGCCTGCTACCTCCCTTCAGATGCACTCTCCTTGACTTGTTCTGGAAAAGAACAATTTCTTGGCACCGTAGACTGAAAAGCATTCAGGTAGCACTTAACTCACATTATCCTAATCTTTTCTCTTTTCTAGTAATGATTCCGTTCACATTAATTGAGTCAAACATTCAATGTCGAACTAGCTTAGCTCCCAAAGAGCTGGGATTACAGGTGTGAGCCACCGTGCCCTGCCATGCTTACTGGATAATTTTATCTGAAGAAATGATGTATCCCTATTTGTGAAATAAGTATTTTAATATATCACATGTGATTATAGTGTAAAATATGCTATTGTAAATCACTAAAATTATTATTTGAATGACAATATTATGCAGTCTTGTGTCACTCAACAACAGAGATACATCTGAGAAATGCATCATTAAGGGATTTGTTATTGTGCATCATTATAGACTGTACTAACCCAAAGCTGCATGACCTAGCCTACCACTTAACTAGGCTATGTGGTTTATGGTATAGCCTATTGCTTCCAGTTTACAAACCTGCACTGCATGTTACTGTACTGAATACAATGTAGGCAACTATAGCACAATAGTAAGTATTTGTTCATCTCAAATATACAAACATAGAAAGAGTACAGTAAAAATATAATATGAAAGATGAAAACTGGAATACCTGCATAGAACACTTACCATGAGATAACCTTTTAAAGACCGAAACTTGCTTTCGGGATAAGTAAGTGAATGGTGAGTTAATGTGAAAGCCTAGCACATTTCTGTGCATTACTGTGGAATGTATAAACACTGTACATCTAGGCTGCACTAAATTAATAAGCAATACTTTTTCTTTAATAATAAATTAATCTTAGCGTTCTGTAACTTTTTTTACTTTACAAATTTTAATTTTTAAACATGTGACTTTTTAAATAACACTTAACCACACTGTACAGATGTAAAAAACATTTTCTTATATCCTTACTCTAAAAGCTTTTTTCTATTTTTAATTTTTTTAGCTGTTAAACTCTATGCTAATTGTTACACAAACATATGCATTAGCCTAGGCCTATACAAGGTCAAGATCATGAATATCACTGTCTTCTGTCTCCACTTCTTGTCCCAGTGGCAGGTTTCTAGGGGCAGTAAGACACGTGGAGCTTTCATCTCTGCCTTCTTCTGGAATGCCTCCCGGAGGACATGCCTGAGGTTGTTTTACAGTTAACTTTTTTTCTTAAGTAGAAGTAATATACTCTAAAATAGTGGTAAAAATAGTATAGTATAGTATAGTATAGTACAGTATAGTATAGTATAGTATAGTATAAGATAGTATAGTATGTACTTAAACCAGTAACATAGTCATTTATTATCATTATAAAGTACTATGTACTGTACATAATTGTATGTGGTGTACTTTTTTATATGACTGATAGTGCAGTAGGTTTGTTTACACCAACATCACTACAAACATGTGAGTAGTGCATTGTGAACAATGGTTGCATTGTCACTAGGTAACAGGAATTTTTCAGCTCCCTTATAATCTTATGGGGCCATCATCATATAAGCGGTTTTTCATTGATCAAAATGTCATGATGCAGTGCATAACTGTACTTGAACCAATTCCATCATATCCCAGAGTATTTGATCTGACCACCATGCTCTACCACCTCCAATCTTAAACACTAGTACAGAAACCAGACACTAAGATGTTAACACTTGAAAAATATATGAACGTTTTTACTTACCAAATACCCTTTTTAATATTTTTGTGGTTATTTCTATAGCCCTTGTAAAATATGTCATACATTAAGGAAATTATCTTAAATCATTTGTGATATTTTCAGATTCATCAACAGTTTTAATAAAAGCAATTTTTTAATTTAAATAGAATTTATATTCTCAGAAGCTTTTTTTCTTTTTTTAAAAGAGACAGAATCTCGCTGTGTTGCCCAGGCTGGAGGGCAATGGCCTGATCTTGGCTCACTGCAACCTCTGTCTCCTGAGTTCGAGCGATTCTCATGCCTCAACCTCCCAAGTAGCTGGGACTGCGGGCGTGCACCACCACACCTGGCTAATCTTTGTATTTTTAGTAAAGACAGGGTTTCACCATGTTGGCCAGGCTGGTCTCGAACTCCTGGTATCAAGACATCCACTAGGCTCAGCCTCCCAAAGTGCTGAAATTACAGGTGTGAGCCACTGCACTCAGCCACAGAGGCTTGTTACCTAATCCTTTTTCATTTACGCTGCTGAAAATTAAAAAGAAAGTGAAGAAATTTCACAAATGCAGTTAAATATGTCTTTCAATTATGTGTTTTATCAGAATGGAATGTTTAAGAAACTCAGCAATGATTCTGATATTTTTCTACTATCATATATATTAATATGTAAATTTAAATAATTATATTTTGATAATTCTAAATGCAGAAATGTTCAGAAAATAACATACAGAATTATTGTCTATGTCAAATTAAGAAGACAGAAGAAAACTATACATAAAATTTGGAGTCAGTAGAAAAAGTAAGCCATCAGATATTCTTCCTGATACCCAAATACTACCCAGTATAGTTAATATTTAGACTCATTGTTTCTGCTGAATGTGTGTGTATGTCCTAACTTTCAATAGAACTTTGCATTTAAACATCTCAGAGGAGATTTATTCATTCCACAGCTACTTATTGATTTCTTAGTGCCTGAACAGAGCTATTTTAGGAAGTAAAGATATAGCAGTACACACAACGAACTCCGATTCTCATGCACTTTGTCTCATGGGAGGGCTTAGAATGTAAACAAATAAGTATGTCAGGTAGTGATAAGGTCTATGAAGAGAAACAAGGTGAGGGAAGAGAGTCGAGCCTTTGGGATGGGGAGGCTGGTGGCATTTTATGTAGAGTGGTAATGGAAGGCATCTATGATAAGGTTAATCAGCTGAGAAAACTGAGAAAGCAAGCCATGTAGATATCCTTGATATAGTTTTGACGTTTGTCTCCTCCACATACCATGTTGAAATGTGATCCCCAGTGGTGGCGGTGGGATCTAGTGGTAGGTGTTTGTGTCATGGAGGTGTATCCCTCATGAATGACATGATGTCCTTGGAGTAATGTGTGAGTTCTCACTCTTTTAGTTTATGTGGGAGCTGGTTGTTTAAAGAGACTAGCACCCTTCAAGGACTTCATGTCTAAAACACCAAAAGCAATGGCAACAAAAGCCAAAACAGACAAATGGGATCTAATTAAATTAAAGAGCTTCTGCACAGCAAAAGAAACTACCATCAGAGTGAACAGGCAACCTACAGAATGGGAGAAAATTTTTGCAATCTACTCATCTGACAAAGGCCTAATATTCAGAATCTACAAAGAACTCAAACAAATTTACAAGAAAAAAACAAACAACCCCATCAACAAGTGGGCAAAGGATATGAACAGACACTTCTCAAAAGAAGACATTTATGCAGCCAAAAAGCACATGAAAAAATGCTCATCATCACTGGCCATCAGAGAAATGCAAATCAAAACCACAATGAGATACCATCTCACACCAGTTAGAATGGCGATCATTAAAAAGTCAGGAAACATCAGGTGCTGGAGAGGATGTGGAGAAATAGGAACACTTTTACACTGTTGGTGGGACTGTAAACTAGTTCAACCATTGTGGAAGTCAGTGTGGTGATTCCTCAGGGATCTAGAACTAGCAATACCATTTGACCCAGCCATCCCATTACTGGGTATATACCCAAAGGATTATAAAATCATGCTGCTATAAAGACACATGCACACGTATGTTTATTGTGGCACTATTCACAATAGCAAAGATTTGGAACCAAGCCAAATGTCCAACAATGCTAGACTGGATTAAGAAAATGTGGCACATATACACCATGGAATACGATGCAGCCATAAAAATTGATGAGTTCATGTCCTTTGTAGGGACATGGATGAAGCTGGAAACCATCATTCTCAGCAAACTATCGCAAGGACAAAAAACCAAACACCGCATGTTCTCACTCACAGGTGGGAATTGAACAATGAGAACACATGGACACAGGAAGGGGAACATCACACTCCAGGGCCTGTTGTGGGGTGGGGGGAGCAGGGAGGGATAGCATTAGGAGATAATACCCAATGTAAATGACGAGTTAATGGGTGTAGCACACCAACATGGCACATGTATACATATGTAACAAACCCGCACGTTGTGCACATGTACCCTAAAACTTAAAGTATAATAAAAAAAAGTCATGTGTACACTAAAAAAAAAAAAAAAAGAGACTAGCACCCTTCCCTCTTGCCTGATCCCTTTCTTGCCATGTGACATGCATGTTCCCCTTTCAGCTTCTGCCATGAGTAAAAGCTGCCAAGGCCTCACTAGAAGGCTTGCAGATGCTGGTGTCTTGCTTGTACAGCCTGCAGAATCATGAACCAAATAAATCTCTTTTCTTTACCCCGGATCAGGTATTCCTTTATAGAAATGCAAAATGGACTAATAAAATCCTAGTAAAGGTAATTCCTGGAAAAAAAAAAAGCCCTTCAGAACGGAAACTGTGCAGTGCATGGTTCAAGGAACTGCAACAGTCCAGTGTGGCTAAAGCAGAACTAGTGAAAGGAAGAGAATGGTGAGGTCAGAGAGCTGGTGAGACACCAGGTCATGCAGCGACATCGGGAATTCACATTTTGAACAGAAGTAGCACGATGTGATTTAAGTCTTTAAAATCTCCTGGCGTTTATGAGGCAAGGGTGGAAATGGGAAGAATTACAAGTGTATTGTAGTAATCAAGATTATAGAAGTGGTGGTATTGATAGAAGTAGTTAGGAGTTGTTAAATTCTGAATACATTTTAAAAGTAAAACCAAATAGATTTTATGATGGATTAGGTAAAGAATGGTAAAGAAAGAAACCACAGATGATTTCTAGGTTTGACATCAGCAACTGCCTAAATGGTAAAGATGGTTACTGAGATAGGGAAGGATAGTTTTAGTAATCATAAGTGTGTTAGGATATATCAAATTGGTGATAACTATTATAATGCCAGGGAGAGATATTGAGGAGAATGTTAGATTTGTGACTCTGGCATTAAGGGGAACAACTGACATAAAAGTTGGGCCATTGCCAACAATGACATTTAAGGCCATGGGACTAAATGATATCACCCCAAAGAATGCATGTTATTAGGAAAGGGGTTTGAGGTCATCTCTGGTGACTTCTACATTTAAAGATTATAAACATAAGAATGAGGAGCAAGTTTTGGAAGTTGAGGATAAGAGATGAAGGTGAAGAAGAGCTGTTTATGAGAGTCAAAGGGTAAACTGACTAGGACACTACATTAGGACTATGTAGCATTACACGTCCAGTTGATTTTTGTGGTAATGTTTAAAATTAGACTATCAGTATAGTTCTTATTAGGTACAGGCACAAAACACGTGGCAAGCTAAACTTAACCAAGGTTTTGTTTTTCTAGAAAAGCACAAAGGAAGAAGAGAATTTAAGGGCATATGCAGGTATTTGATTCTGATTATGCTACATGGAGTGTAAGCTGGGTAAGTAGTGAAGTGAGGACATTAGGTATGTGTGAAGGTTAGTGGGTTGGCAGACCCAGTAAGGCTAAAATAATTTTGAAGGAGTGAACTGAAAAGGTAGGAGGAAGTGACCAGAGACTTGATTGCTTGAAATCAATGCTACGGAACATATGCCATTGTTGATAATGACAAGATGACGGTGCGTGGCCACAAGATTTGAGAGCTGCACTAGGGTGAAACATATTACTGGAGGTGAAGCAACTGAGAGGCCAGGCTACTCTAAGTTTCATCTACACAGATACTGAGATTGCCAAAAATAAAAAAGATGGTATAGATCAGGAAATATATATGATAGGCCAGAAACTAAACTTCTCAAGAAATGAAGAGGAATAATCTATAAATTGTATAAACAGGCTATTCATCTCTAGGATCTATAATATCCACAGGATTTAAGAAATGTTTTATGTAAGTCCTCAGATATGTCTTCAAAATATTATCACTATTTGCCAACTAAGCCAATAGTGTTATTTCTTACTTTTGGAAGCATTTGTTTTCTAAACTTTTTATTTTTTGCTTTATATGTGTTAGCTTGTATTTATTTCTTTATATCTCTGTGCAAATGTAAACTCTGTCCAAATGTAAACTCTTCAAAATAAAGAAAATAGTTTCTACATTTTTAGTATTAATAATGCTGATAAACAATTGACTTTCAAAAGACATTTGCTACATTAATCAAGACCTGGGTCTTTTATTGATGAAAGACTTTTTTTACTGATTTAATTTTCTCACTCATTATTTGTCTGTCTAGAGTTTCTATTTATTCATAATTTAATCTCGATAGGGTGCATGTGTCTAGGAATTTATCCATTTTTTATGTTCTCAAATTTGTTGGCCTATACTTGTTTATAATACACTTTTATGAATTTTTTTGTGTTTCTGTGATACTAGTTGTAATGTCTCCCTTTTCATCTCTGATTTTATTTCCATATTTTCTCTTTTCTTTAGCTAATGATTTTTGTTTAGTTTTTCAAATAACCAATTCTTACTTTCACTGATATTTTGAATGCTTTTAGTCTGTATTTTGTTTATTTCTAGCATTAGCTTCATTGTTTTTCTCTTCTACCAATTTAGGCTGAGCTTGTTCACTGCTGAATTCTACCAAACATTTAAGTAACAACTAATATCAATCATCCTCAAACTAATCCAGAATATAGAAAAAGAGAAAAAAAACTTTCAAATTCATTTCACATACCAGCATTACCCTGATTTCAAAACCAAACAAGAACACAACAACAAAAACTACAGGTTTCTTGAACATAGATGGAAAAATTCTCAACAATATACAAGCAAACCAAATTCAACAGCATGTTAAAAACATCATCTATTGTGATCAAGTGGGATTAATCCCAGAGATGCAAGGAGAGTTCGCCATAGGCAAATTAATATATTTGATACACCACATTAACAAAACAAACAAGACCATATGATCGTGTTAATAGACACAGAAAAAGCATTTGATAAGATTTAACAAGTCTTCATGATAAAAAAAAAACTCTCAACAAATTAGACATAGACTGTATGTACCTCAGTACAATAAAGCCCATATATTACAAACCCAAAGCTAACACACAAACTAGTGAATTGGGAAAAACTAAAAGCTTTTTATCTAAGATTAGGAATAGGACATAGATGGCCACTTTTACCACTTCCACATAGTACTGGAAGACCTAGCCAGACCAATTAGGCAAAAGAGAAAAATGAAAGGCATCAAATTGGAAAGGAGGAAGCCAAATTTTATCTATTTGCAGATGGCATTATCTTATATACAGAAAACTCTAAAGACTACACAAAAATCTGTTAAAAGTAATAAATAAATAAAGTCATAGTATAAAAATTCAACATACAAAAATCAGTAGTGTATCTACATGCTAACAGCAAGCTATCTCAAAAAGAAATCAAGAAAACAATTCAACTTAAAATATATATAAAAATAAAATACCTAGAAATAACCTTAACAAATAAAAACTATAAGAGAGTAATAAAGAAAACAGAGACACGAGAAAATGGAAAGATACCCCATGTTAACAGATTGAAAGAATTAATTTCTCAAATGGCCATACTACCCAATACAATCTACAGATTTAATGCAATACCAATGAAAATACAAATGACATTCTTCACAGGAATACAAAAACAAATCCTAAAATTCATATGGAACCACAAAATATCTCGAATAGCCAAAGGAATCCTGAGCAAAAAAAAATGAAGTTGGAGCCATCATGCTACCTAACTTCAAAGTATATTACAACACTATAGTAACCAACAAAGCATGATATTGGTATTAAAACAGGCACAAGGAATAATGGAACAGAACACAGAGCCCAGAAATAAATTCACACATCTATAGTCAAGTGATTTTCAATAAAAGTTTCAACAACACACACTGGGAAAAATTTCTTCAATAAATGGTATTGGGAAAATTGGATATCCAGCTGCAGGAGAGTAAGACTAGAATCCTGCCTCTCACCATATACAAAAATCAACTCAAAATAGATTAAAAACATGCATATAACACTCAAAAGTATTAAAATACTAGAAGAGAACATAGTGGAAATGCTCTGTGACATTGGGAGGGGCAAGGAGTGTTTAAATAAGACCTCAAAAGCACAGGCAACAAAAACAAAAAGAAACAAAATGAACTACATCAAACTGAAAAGCCTTTTTATAGCAAAGGAAACAATTAACAAAATGAAAAGATAATGTTCAAATTGTGAGAAAATATTTCCAAGCTATACAACTGACAAGGGGTTAATATCTAGAATATATAAAGAATTTAAACAACTCACCATAAACCAAATAACCTGATTAAAAATGGTCAAAATGCTTTAATAGTCATGTCACAATAATGGACATATAAATGGCCAACTGGTATACAAAAATGCTTAATATCACTAATTATCAAGGAAACACTAATCAAAACCACGTTGAGATACTACCTCATGCCAGCTGGAATAACTGTTAACAAAAAAAAGAAAAAAAGAAAAATCTTGGTGAGTTTGTTGGGAAAAGTGAACACACTGTTGGCATGATTATAAATTAGTACAGCTACTATGGAAAACAGCACGTAGATTCCTCAAAAAAAATACAAATAGTACTACCATATGAATACCTATGTGACTGATAGACACCACAGGATCTTTCAATCCCACTACTGGGTATACATGCAAAGAAAATAACATCAGTATGTCAAAAATATATCTGCACTTCATTCATTATTGCTGCACTAGTTAGAGCAGACAAGACATGGAATAAACTCAAGTGTCCAACAATGAATGAATAAATAAAAAATGTAGTATACATACACAATTAAATACTATTTAGCCATAAAAAGATTAATATCCTGACACTTATGAAACAAGGATCGACCTAGAGGACGTTATGTTAAATAAAATGTTAGACACTGAAAGACAAATACCACATGATCTCACTAATATGTGGAATTAAGAAACAAAAGAGTTGATATAGAAGCGGGGAGTGGAACAGCAGTTACTAGAGACTGGGAAGCAGTGGGGAAAGGGAGGGTGGAGAGAGGGTGGTTAAAAGGTACAATGTGACAATTAGATTGGAGGAATGAATTCTGATATTTTATTGCACAGTAGAGTGACTGTGGTTAACTGTAAAGTACTGTATATTAGCAGATAGCTGGAAGAGAAGCTTTTGAATGTTCAGCACAAAGAAATAAATACATAATGTGATGCATATAAATATGATGATTTGATCATTATATAACATATATATGTATTTAAACATCAAATTGTACTTCATAACTATATACAATTATAATGTGTAAATTTTAAAAAATAAAAATAAATAAATATTTGTCGTTTGATGATGAAAAACTATTATATAGATTAGGATAAATTCTGCTTAATTATTAAATCCCCCTATTCTCCTAATAGTATTACATGGCACCACTAAAAATACTAACGACAGTAGCAGAATTTTATTTAGTATTTATCAACATTCCTGTAGGTAAAAACATGCTAATTAAAATTGTGGTGTAATTCTATACAATCTTCAATTTTACAGTGGGTTTCAGACCCTTAATTTACCTTTTCTGTATTCTTTAAGAATTTTGATGTTATGCTTGCCTCCCAAGTTCTTACACACTTATTTTCTTGAAATAACTGATATGTCATATCTTTAACAAAAATTCAGTTAAAACGCATGCAAATGCTGAGATTCATGTATTATCCTTCACTGTTTGTTACACAGAGGTAGTCTCAATTAAATTATTACTGGTGCTACTGTTTGTCTTCTGGAGTTCGCCTTCTGCCCCATCATTCCCTGCTCTGTTGCTCCTCTAGCCTCTTGAACCCCATCTTACAGACACTGTCTTGACTACTAACTCCCAATTTTAAAATATGCCCATTCCTTACGATTTAAAAGACAATTTTAATAATAAAATGTGAGGTTTTCTTCACGTGTGTAAGAATTTTAAGTGTCAGGGCACCTTACATATTCTTATGATTCTAAAAGGATATCTGCCCAGAAATCTAGAAGCAAGCTAAAGACTATGCCAAATGAGGTAACAACAGACAGGATTCAAGTTATTAGACCTCTAGAACCCGCTTTCATTTTTATATACACACATGTATGTATACAGACAAACATACAAAGATACACTATATATACAGACACAAGTTGTTTAACAACAGGGATACCTTCTGAAAAACGCATCGATAGGCAATTTTCTTGTGCAAACATCATAGAATGTATTTACACAAGCCTACGTGATATAACCTACTACACACCTAGGCTATACACTACAGCCTATTGCTCCTCAGCTACAAACCTGTACAACATGTTACTGTACTTTTAATACTGTAGACAATTGTAACACAACAGGATTTGTCTCGCTAAACATATCTAAACATTAAAAAGTACAGGAAAATACAGTATAAAATATAAAAAACGATATACCAATATTGGACGTTTACTATGAATGGAGTTTGCAGGATTAAAAGTTGCTCTGGTTGGGTGAGTGAGTAAGTGTTGTGTAAATGTGGCAGCCTACAACATTAATGTACACTACTGTGGACTTTATAAGCAGTGAAATTTATTTTAAAATGTATCTTTAATAATAAATTAGAATTAGCTTACTGTAACTTAGCTTATTTAGTTACAGTAAGCTAATTTATTATTGAAGAAAGATAATTTTTATCTTTATTTTTAACTTTTTATGTAATAATCTTTTTAATTTTTTGACTCAAACATATTGCACAGCTGCACAAAAATATTTTGTCTTTCTGTCCATATTTTATAAACATTTTTCTATCTTAAATAATTTTTAATTTGATTTATTAATTTTGCTTTTTAGACTTTTTTGTTAAAAACTAAGACATGAAAACATACATTAGCCTAGATCTAAACTGAGTCAAGATTTTTAAGATGTCACTAAACAATAGGAATTGTTCAGGTTTCATGGGACTGCCGTGGTATACTCAGTCTGTAGTTGACTAAAATGTTGTTATGGAGCACACTGCTCTACAAGGATAACATAAAGCAAAAGCCTACAATTCTCCCATAAAATCCAAAGCATATGGACAGCTACGAAAGCATATGTGTTTTCAATATTTAGGATACTTTTAGAGTAGGTAGCCAGGCAGTCATGAGAAGGCCAGGAGAGGATCCCTCCCCAGAGGAATGTCTGACGACCATCAGGTGATGGTCAGTCGGTCGTTAAACTCTCTCTAAAATAAATCACAGCTTGTGCCAGGGTAAGGCAGTCTTCCATTAGATAGGAAACAACTGAAGCTTGTTATCAGGAGATTCTTGAGAAGATCTCAGGGCTTGGGTGAGCAGGCTCAAGCATGCACACTAAGAGGCAAAATGGTAGTTTAACCAGCATATGACTTTCCTCTAGGAACAGTCCACTGGTAAGGGAAAAGCATTTCAGGTGAGCATGCGCATAACTTCAGTAAACACCCTGCACATGTGGCCCCTCACGCTGGCAGGGCACCATGCATGTGGGCAACCTGCTTTAAGGAAAGAATCTGGGGAGAAGAAATGCAAACTCCGGAACCATGCCAATGTATAAAACCCCAAGTCAAGAGTTGGACAGGACACTTGGATCTCTCAAGTAACTCACTCATCTGGCCCTCTTCCAAGGGTACTTTACTTTCTTTTGTTCTGGTTCTAAAACTTTTACATAAACTCACTCCTGCCCTAAAACTTGCCTTAGTCTCTCTCTCTGCCTTATATCTACGTTTGCCTCTTGGCCAAATCATTTCCTCCAAGGAGTCAAGAACCAAGGTGCTGTAGACCTGTATGGATTCGCTGCTGGTAACATACTTCGGTGCTGTGACTTGGATACATTCCCTAGTGGTAAGAAACGTCTATTCCTTGCTTTTTGTTATGGTTGGCTCTGTGTCCCCACCCTAATCTCATCTTGTAGCTCCCATAATTCCCATGTGTTGTAGGAGGGACTCAGTAGGAGATGATTGAATCATGGGGGCAGGTCTTTCCCATGCTGTTCTTGTGATAGTGAATGGGTCTCACGAGATCTGATGGTTTTAAAAACATGAGTTTCTTGGCTGGGTGCGGTGGCTCACGCCTGTAATCCCAGCACTTTGGGAGGCCGAGGCGGGTGGATCACGAGGTCAGGAGATCGAGACCATCCTGGCTAACACGGTGAAACCTTGTCTCTACTAAAAATACAAAAAAAAAAAAAAAAAATTAGTGTGGTGGCGGGTGCCTGTAGTCCCAGCTACTCAGGATGCTGAGGCAGGAGAAGGGCGTTAACATGGGAGGTGGAGCTTGCAGTGAGCCAAAATGGCACCACTGCACTCCAGCCTGGGTGACAGAGCAAGACTCCGTCTCAAAAACAAAAAACAAAAAAACAAAAACATGAGTTTCTCTGCACGAGCTCTCTTTTTGCCTGCTGCCATTCACATAAGGTGTGACTTGCTCCTCCTTGCCTTCCACCATGATTGTGAGGCCTCCCCAACCATGTGGAACGGTAAGACCAATAAACCTCTTTCTTTTGTAAATTGCCCAGTCTCAGGTATTTCTTTATCAGCAGCATCAAAATGGACTAATACACCTTCTTTGGCTAGAGGTGTGGTTTCCTTCTCCCCTTTCACTCTCCTTACTAACCAGCCCCCAGAATGATTCCTTCTGGCCACAGTGTCTCTGCTCACCCTGGTGGGTGGCTTATGGGGGTGGAAAGGACTTTGTAGTCCACACCGAGAAGACCTGAGACACTAATGGCCCTCCTGGAAAGGAGGCTGACAATAGTGGTAGGGCTAAATCCTAAAACTGTGTAATGTCTAGGGTTTTCGCTGTTTTTTTTCAATTAAAACCAAATATCTCCCAAAAACCTGCTCTACCTATCCTCCTGCTTTTTCTGTGTGTATTCTGAAATGGTATTGCACACCCACCACATTGTCCATCTTGGGAGCAAGTCTGCCTTTTCTCTGCTTTCACTTTGCATGCTATGTGACTTCCTTCTTTCCCTTAAACACACATTTCTTGTGTGTTATTCATGTGCCTGCAGCTCATGCTGTGTTTGCCTAGTAGCCTAGACATAGGCTTCCTTGCAGATGTCCTCTGAGATTTATTCTTGTCCTATATCCTATACATGTACGATGTCCTATACATCCTAGCAGCTTGGATGACCTCCAACCCTTTGCCTGTCTGTTGGCTCATTGCCATTACAAATACTAATTGGCTCTGCCAGCTCCTTGTGACTTACCATATGCTTTTCATACCTGTTACAATCCAGTGCCAAGTTTTTTGGTGGCTTGTGAAGTTATTTGCCCACCTGCAAAAGACCTCACTCTATGGCCCTTTAAGGTGTCCACCTACTTGCTTTTTTTTGAGTTTACTACCCTTTGTGAAGAGGGAAAATTCTTCCTTTGCCATTTGCAAGCCCTATCCCAGGTCTCAAGTCCTCCAGATGTTTCTACTTTATGTCAAGGGGGAAAATAAACACTGCCCTCTCAAAATCAGGGGATGCTGTTTTTGCAGGCTTCTGAAGCCTTTCCATGAGTATCCATCTCACTTCCTCCCACTTCCTTCTGTAGCAAATGGATTGTCCTGTGTGTTTAAGCATCTGTTCTGCATGTTACCCAAGGAGGATGAGGAACCCGAAACACAATTTTTCCTCCATTCCTCTAATCATCTCCATGTCCTTCTTAATATGCATCAGGACCTTCAAGGCTATAGTCAAAAGGAAGGAAGTCAAGCACTCTTGCAACAGTAGGCTGAAAAATAGGCTTTTGGTCTACTCAAAAAATATAAGAGTGGGAATCTGATAAAATAGATAATAATTTTGTTGCTAGAATACTCCAAACTAGAGTCACTATGAGGTCATGGAGACAAGGATATAGGCCAGCCCAAGGTCACAGGCACAGGAGACTAAAGTACCCACAGGTCAGAGATGAAGGTTGGTTCATCTCTTCTTCAACAAGAAGGTTGGTTCTAATGGATTACCATTAGAACAGAGATGAAGACAAGGTTAAGTGTACTCCAGTAAGATTGGTTCCTTCTAGAACCCCAAGGATAAATGGAGGCCTCTCGTTCATTCAGGTATCTCCTCTGTTCTCAGGTGGGTAATTTTTCCTTCATAAGATGAGATAAGATCAAGATTAAGGGTCCCTGGTGAGACCAGTTCATTCCAGAACCCCCAAGATGAATGAAGGATGCCCTGTTCAGGAAAGAATAATAGGGAAATAAAAGAGGATCCCTTATTTTTCCTTTATCACCTCTGTTCTCTCTTCAGAAATGGGTAACTGGGTCTCCATACTGCAGGACCTGCCCCTCTAATGTATTCTCATGAACTGGGAGAAAATTGAAGTCAGCCTGAGAGCCCAGTGCCCTTAGGCAGGAAGTCCTCAAATTAGCCTCCTCAGTTGTTTATAACTGAGAAGAGCACAAGGAGGACAGGGCTAAGGAGAAGGAGAAATGGAGGCACAAGAGACAAGCTCAACAACTGGCAACTTTACAAGCCCACCAGGCCCCTTCATGTTGCTCTCAGAATACCCTCTGAGGTAACTGCCATGGGTCCTGGAAGCCAGGCAACTGGAAGGCAAGCTGCCCCAATGGGATAAATGAGAAAAAGTCCCTCATAGCTTGCTCCTTCTTCCACAAGCTCAGCTGCTGGAAATGGGACTGCCCTGACTGCTAAAGGAGCCCTGGAAAAGAATCCCCACCCCTGATGGCCTTGAGCTGAAGGGGCCCTTTCCTCTGGCTGGCTTCCAAATCAGACATCATCACCAAGAAGACAAAGCCAAGGGCAACTCTGGAGGCAGGGAATAAAATTATACATTTTCCTTTGGGTTCAAGAGTTGCCTACTATGTGTTAATCTCCTTTTCTGAGCAACTCTTTTCCAACTCTTGTCAGGTAATGGGGGTAAATGGCAGACCCTCTAGCCAAAAGAAAAGATTCATACCCCTTTATATTACTTAAGGGACCAATTACCATTCTCCCACCAGTTCCTGGTAATGCTTAAATAACCCATACACCTTTGAGGCAAATACATATTTTCCAAGATGGGTGCCTGCTTAATATTTTCCCAATCTCTGAATTCATCTTTTCATTTAATAGACCTATTTCTTCTAGAAAAGCTACCTAAATCCTTAGCCAATAACTTTAACTTGGACAGCCCCACCTGAGGAATTTATAAAATAGCCCACACTTATTCGGAAAAGCCTTAGCAAGAAATCTGAGCAATCTATTGAGGAGGGGTAACTTCTAGAGTATGTAGATAATCTCTTTATCTGCTCTCTATTCAAAGGACTCACACAGTAATATGTGGTACAAACCATAACTTCCTAACAGAAGGGAAAAGACTTTTACCTAATTCAAATGTTATAAAACAAAAGAGAAATTTTTGGTAAGGAATGTTAAAAAGAAAAGAGATTTTATAGAGAAAATGATCTTGTATGGTAAATTCTTGTACTAAAATAAAATAACTGGTTGTTTAAAAAAAGAGATGTTTAGGACAAGTCAAAAGTCCCAGCATGTCATAGATGGACTAAGTAAGTATAAAAAATTTGTGAAAGGGAATTTATGAAAGAAATGTACAATTTTAAAAGTTATTAGGTTTTCTAAATGCTTTAAGGTCATAAATTACTACCATGACTCTTAATAACTGTATAACTTGCCTAATTTAAAGGCATTAAATTTTAGGTAAGGCCTGGGGACATACAGAGTTAGCCAGGCCCCCTAGCTATGCTGAAAATAAAGTCAGACTTTTGTTGCATTTTGACATATTTACTTGTCTTAAAACCAAGCAAACTTTCTATATTTGTGGACAATCAGTTTAATAATACTTCCCAACTAACTGGACTAGAACTTGTATCATAGGCTTTGTATTCCTAGACAACTTCATAGCTCCTGGCAATTTTTCTCTTCAAGTACCAATATACAGGCATTACATCTTGCCCAGGGTGAGGAGGGCTATCCAATTAGTTCTCCTTCTCACCAGATTCAGAATTATAGCTGGTATGGGAAACCAGAATTACTGGAATCACAAAAGCCTCATTGACCTATAGCCAACTCTCAAAGGAAATAGCCAACAACATTGGTGCCATGGCTAAAAACTCAACAACAAATTGAGTGCAAAACAAATTGACTCTTTAGCAGCCTTAGTCCTCCACAGTCACTGAGGACTAGACATATTAATGGCAGCACAGGGAGAAATTTGTTTACTCTATGATGAAAAAGTATTGCTTTTGGGTAAATCAGCTGGGAAAAGTAGAAGACAATATCAGACAACTCCTAAATCAAGCCTCCAGTTTATGGGAACAAGCCTCCCAGTGTTGATTAAACCTGGGTTCTTTACGTCATAGACCCCCTTTTTAGTATCCTATTTTGTTCCTTTTTGGTCCATGTCTTCTAAATCTAATAACCTGATGTGTCTATTTTTACCTTCAGGCCACCATGCTCCAGATGATTCTCAGTGAGGAATATTGTCTTCTCAATATTCAAGAGTCACCCTCCTACAGATAATCTTTAGACTGCTCATCAGTGGTAGATGACAGAGGCAAACCCCTGCCCCTGTCTCCCTTGAACCTGGATGGATATTGCTTTCACCAACCCATAAAGGCATGCTGCCCTGACAGCTAGCAAGAGCCCAAGACACATAGAACAACCACTACCACCCATCTGTCTGTATGAAGCAGTTACAGAAGTCTGACTTTTGTCCATAATTCCAAAAAATTGGGTGTTAGACTCTTGAGGGGTGAAATGTTATAGCAGGTAGCTGGGCAGACATGAGCAGAGCAGGAGAACCCCCAAGGAATGTCACACAATGATCAGATGATGGTCAGGCAGTTATTAAACTGTCTCTCTAAAATAATAATTGATCACAGCAGCATCGGGGAAAGGCAGTCTCCCAATAGATATAAAATACCTGCAGCTAGTGATCAGCAGCTTCCTGATAAGATGTCAGCAGTTGGGTGAGCAGGCCTAGGCATGTGCACTAAGAAGCAAAAAAGGCAAAGTTTAACTGGCATATGACCTTCCTCTAGGAACACTTGACTGGTAAGGGAAAAACACCTCAAGTGAGCATGTGCACGCATTCAGTAAACACACTGTGCATGCAGTCCTTTTGTGTGCTGGCAGGACACCATGTGTGTGGACAGCCTGTTCCATGGAAAGAATCAGGGGAGAAGAAATGCACACCCTAGAACCATGACAATGTATAAAATCCCAAGTCAAAAGTCAGGCAGGGCATTTGGATCTCTCAAGTAACCCACTTGGCCCTCTTCCAGTTGTACTTTGCTTCATTTCATTCCTGCTTTAAAACTTTTTAATAAACTTTCATGCCTGCTCTAAAGCTTGCCTCGGTCTATCCCTCTGCTTTAAATCCACTTCTGCCCCTTGGCTGAATTCTTTCCTCTGAGAAGGCAAGAATTGAACTGTTGCAGACCCATAGAGATTTGCCACTGGTAACAATAATGTTAAGTGTTTTTGTTATTTAATAATAACAAGTGATGAGATCATAAAAATGTAAGTCAATTTCATCTAAAACTCTAAAATTTATTTGATTTGGGGCTTTTGACCCCAGAAATGTGAGAAAATCAATTTATGTTGTTGAAGTCACCAAGTCTGTGATATTTTGTTATGTCAGCCCTAGTTATGTAAAAAATTCAGTGTGGTGAGGCCAGGAATAATTTTTTCCCTTATATATGCTTGCCAACAGAAACAGTCATTTTTAATAAATGACAAAATCACAAGAGGGGTCAAAAAACTACCATTCAATACTGCTTTAATTATTTTGTGAAAATAATGAAATTTGAAAGGAAGTTTTGTGGTGTAGTTACTAAGAAGTTAAGCTTTGGACTCTGATACTTAATTTCAGTGTAAACACTTAATTAAGGGTCTTTAATTTAGTTATCTTTCCTAATGTTTAACTCCTTCCATCTGTAAAATAGTGCCAAGCTCAAAGGGGATTATTTTTTAGTTTTATTTTTAATTGACAAATAATGATTGAATATATTTATGGGAAACAATATAATGTTTTTATTCATGCATACATTGTGCAGCAGTCAAATAAGGCTTATCAATGTATCTGTCACCTCAAATACTGTTTCTTTGTCATAAGAATGTTTAAATGCCCCTTTTAAATTGTTTTGAAGTATACAATACATTATTATTAACTATAGTCATGTGGATTCGATCACCAAAACCTATTCCTCCTTTCTAACTGAATCATTATACCATTTAACCAACATCTCTCCTTTCCCTATCTGCCTCCTCACAACCCCCTGCTACAGCCTTAGAAAACCACATTCTACTCTACTTCTAATGAGCTAAACATTTTAGATTCCACTACCTTTGCTAGCCAGGCATCCTTTTCTGTCCCTCCAATAACCTGTTTTCCCATAATCTAAGCCCCCATTATTTCTGTATCCTCAAGATTGTATTTAAACTTCTGAACCTCATTGAAAACATATTAAATACAACAAACTTGATAGTAAGGTAATCACTCTATGGTTCTCCCTAGTTTGCATGTTAATTTGTATGACTTTTCTCCCACTAATCTGCCCTTTGTTAGTTGATGTATCCGTGAACTTTCAGAGGGCAAAGGGAAAGCTTTCCTTTGTCATCATCATCACCACCATTTAGGGCTAACATGATCAATGAAGGCAAGAGAAAAAAATTCAGGGTAGCCTTTTTAGGATACAGAAAGAGTAGAAGTGAGCTTAGTCTTGACGAATAGGTGTGGCCTAGATGAGGAGAAAACAGTGAGAAAGGCATTTGAAAAATGGAGAGAAGGATGAATAAAACTTTAAAGTGTTGTAAATGGTTTTATTTTTCCTAGCTAGGTTATCTTTGTTGTTAGAAAAAACTTTAGTCAAAAGTAGATGGAACAGAGTTTAAACACCAAGAAAATTATAGGCTATTTACCAAACTTGATATGGTCAAGTGAAAATAATTCTCTCTTTGCATAAATTATATCACTGAGAAAATGCTGGCAGCGGGGGAGATCTTATTCAGCCAACACCTTCTTGCCTTTAGCATTCACGCTTCCTTAATTTTTGATGGGCTTATGGCAGCTTAAATGATAATAGCCCTTCCCCAAATTTCAACTACCTTTGTAAAGCTCATGGGAGACCACCAGGCTAGGAGGAGGAGAGAAGCCTGAATTCTGCTAAGGTGTAGTCATAAACAATTGCCCATCATTATTCTGAAGATCACAAGATATGCAGCTTCCTCAATCACTCCTGGATATAACTTCACTAATGTAGAACCTAACAATGGCCTTTCGAGATACCTTTCCAAGTTTTCTGAATGTCTGACACAAATGGCTCCACCTCGACCCACCAACCTCTCCTGTGGCCCCACTCAAAAGTGACTGAGCATAAAAGGAAAGCTTCAACTCCCTATGATTTCATCTCCAACCCAACCAATCTGCAGCAAGCTCCCATTGATTAGCCATCCTCACCCCTTCCCCAAACTGCTTTTGAAAAACCCTTAAATACAAGCCTTCAATGAGATTGATTTGAGTAATAACTTCATCTCCCATGTGGCGTGACCAGTCTCACATCAATTAAACCCTTTCTTTACTGCAATGCCATGAATTGATGTTTGTGCAGCAGTCAGGAAGAACCCATCAGGCAGTTACAAAAACAAGAAAAGAAAAACTGGGGTCAGGAACCGTGTCAATAGGAAGGACTTGCTCAGAATC
The DNA here is from genome assembly GCF_006542625.1 of Nomascus leucogenys. Classification (NCBI taxonomy): domain Eukaryota; kingdom Metazoa; phylum Chordata; class Mammalia; order Primates; family Hylobatidae; genus Nomascus; species Nomascus leucogenys. The sequence continues at coordinate 76,238,090 of NC_044406.1, read as the reverse complement.
AGTTAGTCTGAGGGTCTATTTGAGATTACGGCTGACAGTGACTTGATAACGAAGCAAAAAGAGTAAAAGTAATTAGTATTTGGCTGTAGTGAGGACTTTTTTGAAGGTCTTCACTGAGTAAAAAGGGGCAATTATGAGCTAGGTCCCTTGCAGCAGCAAAGTGCAGAGCATGTGTAACACTATCATTTGATCAGCTTCACTGGGGTATACTGATGATATGTGATGCAAATGTGAAAGCAAAAAGTAACAATCGAGTACTAGATTTAATGAAATATAACAAGGGCTAGAAAACGAATGATATGGGATTGTGATATAAGCAATATCTGGGTCAGGAGACGTCAGTGATCATTTTTGTTTGTTTAATTTGAATCAATTATTTCACTGCAGGAAACCTGATGGTTTTTTTTTTTTTTTACACCACACTGGGCCAAAAGTGTCTGATAAAAGGTTAATCCATTCAAAATGTTGAGACATTCACATAATCTATACATAAATGACAGTCCCCTAAATGTGAAGACTTATGCATTAAGACTTGACACTGTTGAAAGACTTCTGCAACAGTTGCTAAAGCTTTGGATTTTTTTTATTAAAAATAGTGGGCAAGGTAAAGGGAGGTAGGCAGTCATCCAACCAATATTTAATATTTGCTTATTCATTGTTTTGTAAATAAAATTTTAAAATCTCAAGAATTCCCAAGCTTCTTATGTAAAATGGATAGTTATTGTAACACCCTCTTCAAGATAATAGGTGTTACTAATATTATGTATCAACCAGAACAGATGGAAGGTGAAAGCCCTCAGGCATTTACAAAGGACTGCCATCACAGATCATTCATAAGTAAATTCTTTGCTGGCCTCTTGTATACAATGACATGCCAATTGTAACTTTGGGTCTACAATCTAAGTCTAGCTCCTGCAACTAAAGTCTGTTAGATTGCACAGTGATAATGTCATTACAAGCTTACCTTCCAAAGTGCAGAACAAAGTCAAGACTCATTCCTCCACCTACCCAGAGACATCTCCATAATTGACTCTTGTGCCTTTACTCCTTTTTTCTCTTCAGATGTTCACCTTATCTTATATAAAATCTAGATTTACTGGGCACTAACCAAAGTCTCACAAGAATGTATCTATTTGCCTAACTGCTTATCTGACCTTCTTCCTACATGCCTTCCTCCAGCCCTTTAAGGAAATGGACAAATGTAAAACCTCCTCAAACCCTCTTCAGAAAAACAGTCACAGATGTGTCTGTAACATGTGTTTTTTCCAAAAGCACCATAAAACTAGCTCAATGAACACAATCGAGACATGCTTCAGTTACTCATTTCAGTTGTCAGTTTTAATGTGGCAACATTTTAAATACAACACACTTACTGGTTTTATGAAGACTGCTGAGAATATTTTGTTATGATGTTACTGTTTTTCATTTATTTCATAAGATTCAATAAATTTGTGAGTGATTTGTATTAAACATTAAGACCAACAGTCTACAATAAAGATATAATTTATTTAACAAGACCTATCTTTAAAGGTAAAGCATCTTTCATCATGTTTAAGCAGAAATAGCTTGAATTGGCTTATAGAAATTACATACACAAATCTACCCGATTATCATCACATTATGTATTAATGTATTTCTATTCAAAGTAACAATTTTAAACTATTAATAAAAATTAATAATTATGGAGTGCTGGATACTAATTTATAAAATATGGTGTGATCTTTTTTTTTTTTTTTTTTTGAGATGGAGTTTCTCTCTGTTGCCCAGGCTGGAGTGCAGTGGCGCGATCTGGGCTCACCGCAAGCTCCGCCTCCCAGGTTCATGCCATTCTCCTGCCTCAGCCTCCCAAGTAGCTGGGACTACAGGTGCCCGCTACCATGCCCAGCTAATTTTTTTTTTTTTTTTGTATTTTTAGTAGAGATGGGGTTTCACCGTGTTAGCCAGGATGGTCTCAATCTCCTGACCTTGTGATCCACCCGTCTCGGCCTCCCAAAGTCCTGGGATTACAGGTGTGAGCCACCACGCCTGGCCTGGTGTAATCATTTTTTTATTTTTTATTTTTTTTTGAGATGGAGTCTCGCTCTGTCACCTAGGCTGGAGTGCAGTGGCGCAATCTCAGCTCACTGCAAGCTCCGCCTCCCGGGTTCACACCATTCTCCTGCCTCAGCCTCTCCTAGTAGCTGGGACTACAGGCGCCCGCCACCACGCCCGGCTAATTTTTTGTATTTTTAGTAGAGACGGGGTTTCACTGTGGTCTCGATCTGCTGACCTCGTGATCCGCCCGCCTCAGCCTCCCAAAGTGCTGGGATTACAAGCGTGAGCCACCACGCCGGCCTGTAATCATTTTTAAGTAATGAAGACAAATCACTAAGTGTTGCTACATGTTGGTACAAGATTCATTTTGGATACATTCTCATAATTAAAGTATGTTTTCTGCATTTTCCAAAACATATTGAATTAGTGATGTCTATCAAATGTTTCATTTAACATAATCACAAAAGCTTTAAGAGATGGAATAGAACATACTAAAGTGTTTCAAATGTGAAGAGCTATAGTTTTTTCAGTATGTTTGTGAATCTGCCAAGAGTGTATGCCTTTTCTTCCTTGCTTGTGTCATCACAGAGGTCTATTATATATATATTTACATACATAGGCATATATACATACATTTATATAGATATAAATATATAAAGACTCATTAACACCCTCCTTTTTCATGGTTTCTGGATATAATCTTAAAGTTGTATTATGAATATTGAAGTTACTATTGATGTGTATACAGATACATCATGGTTTTGCCCACATTAGGTGAAAATATATTACCAAGCATTTTCATTTTATATCTACATCAAGCCCTAGATCTATGTGTGGATCTAAACATATAAAGAGAAATATATATTCTCATTTTTACCCTAAATGAAGATTAGATGGAGAATGTAATAAAGGCATATTTGTGGAATAAATACCAAGGCTTCAAAATCATTAAAGACAAAGAAACATATTTTTTAAAGTTTTTTTCAAGAGAATGCTGGAAACATAAGTGCTGTCACCTAATCTAAGTAAATCTTCAATTAGGCTTATATTCTAAATACTATTTGCTTTTGCTGTTGTCTTTCTTGGGTTTTGTTTGCTTGTTTGTTTGTTTGTTGTTGTGTATACAGTGTTTTTCTCTGTTGCCCAGGCTGGACTGCAGTGGCATAATTACTGCTAACTGTAACATTAAATTCCTGAACTCAAGCAATCTCCCCCCATCAACCCCCCAAGTAGCTAAGACTACAAGTGTGCACCACCGTGCCGAGGTAATTTTTAAATGATTTTGTAAAGATGGAGTCTTGCTATGTTGCCCAGACTGGTCTCAAACTTCTAGCCTCAGGTGATCACCTGTTTCTGCCTCCCAAAATGCTGGGATTATAGGTATGAGCCACTTTGTTCAACCTTCTTTCTTAGTTTTGAAATCAAATTTAATATGAAAGAGAAATAATCACAGGATAAAATGAGGAAAGCTATTGATAGTGCATTTTAATAATACAATGTTATAGAAAAATGTTGGTTCTTAAATTATTTGCTGTGTTATACTTGTGACCTCTCTCTCTTCACTGTGGGATAAAGTTAAAGATTTTCTATCCGTTTTACATGGCTAAATGAACTATCATTAAGTTAGTAATAGAGAAAAGTAAGATGTCATGCTAATATATTTATTGTAGATAATGTTCAAATGTCTTCCAAATATCTATTCTTTAAGCAAGAATAAAAAATAAATATTTGCATGCTAACCATATGAATAGTTATATTTATAAAAAAGAGTTGTTAAAATAACTAAACAAAAATGCCCACATAAGGCAGGAGTAGGGGTTGATTTGTCTGATACTGCTTCATTGGGTACCTAAGTTATGACCTATTCTCTTCAGAGTTGCTATGTATTACACGATATAATTTGAAAAGTAGTGCATCTAAAACCTATTTTTTATTAAACTGTATACTTTATAATTTACTTCAACTATGGTACAAGTTTCCATGCAAATATAACACAGTATTTTATTTTTGTCTACACTTACCAGAAAAGCAAGACTTATATACCCTCCTATATTATCAGTATAATAATAATAACTTTTGAGTGCCAGTTATGAGCCAGGCGATATGCTAAATAATTGTTTATATTTTTATCCATTTAACCTTCACAGTGTGTGAGTTAAATTTTATCCTCATTTTTCATATATACAAACTCAGGCTTAGAGAAATTTAAAAATTGTGCAATATTACATACCTAGTAAATGGAGAGCTGGGTTTCAAACCACGGTCTCTTTGATTGTAAGGGTGTGTTCTTTCTAGTATTCCAGAATGTAATTTAAGTACTTAGATTATATTGCACATTTAATGAATAGGCTATTAGAGTCTTTGTTATGTCTTCTAAACTGTTTTAATTTAGGCTGTTTAGAGATTAAGTATATATTTAATTCTATTTGGTGGGGGCACAGTCTCACTCTGTCACCCAGGATGGAGCGCTGTGGTGCAATCTTGGCTCCCTGCAACCTCTGCCTCCCAGGATCAACAGATCCTCCCACGTTAGCCTCTGGAGTAGCTGGGATTACAGGTATGCACCATCACGAACAGCTAATTTTTTAATTTTTGTATATATAAGGGCTCACTATATTGCCAAGGATTGGTCTCAGATTCCTAGGCTCAAGTGATCCTCCTGCCTTGGCTTCCTAAAGTGCTTGTATTATAGGTGTGAGCTACCAAACTCAGTCTGTATATTTATTCTAAAGAAACTCTTAGAATAGAGAAATTTGAGACAGCATAATTCCAATAAATTATATTAACTTCTGAAAGTTTCTTAAATAGCTTATACTAAGATGTAAGAATTACATGTTAGTGACGTGAAAATCACATTTTTATCTCAAAATATTTTTCTGTAAACAGACAAGTGCTTTGGAAATAACTTGGCTTAGAAGTCATTTGAGAGGTGCACTTGTTTCTTGGGCTGACCTACTATTTTTAGTACTTTAGACCTTTTATTTTTCAAACCTGTTTCAGGTAGAGAGGGCTCATGAAGCTATGGCATTTACTGTTTTCTAAAACAGAAACAAAAACAAAACTTATCTGTGCTTATTTTGAGTTTTAAATTTGCTTTATTTTTAACTGACAAATAATATCTGCATATATTTATTGGGTGCAGTGTGGTGATTCGATATATCTATACATTTTAGAATGATCAAATAATGCCTAATAGCATATCCATCACCATGAATACTTATCATTTCTTTGTGGTGAGAACATTTGAAATCCTCTCTTAGCTATTTTGAAATATAAAATACATTACCCTTAAATACAGTCAATATGTTGTGCAACAGACCACTATAACTTGTTTCTCCTATCTAACTGAAACTTTGGACGCTTTTCTATGGATATTTTTAATGAAAAAATAAAAACTTGTTCTTCACTATCAAATTTTGGTGAAGATATGTGAGAATAAACAGTTCTCATTGAAATAATATTTCCAGATTAGTGGTGAAATCTGTTGATTTAATGTATATTTTTTAGACCTCTTGTGTCAGGCTATTCTTGCATTGCTATAAAGAAATATCCGAGGTTGAGTAATTTATAAAGAAAAAAGTGTTTAATTGGCTTATGTTTCTACAAGCTATACAAGAAGCATAGCTCTGGCATCAGCTTCCGTTGAGGTCTCCGAAAACTTAAAATCATGGTGGAAGGTAAAGCGGAAGCAGGTACTTGACATGGCAAAAGCAGGAGCAAGAGAGAGAAAGAGTTGTGGGGGATGTGCTACACACTGTTTTTTTTTTTTTTTTTTTTCCAGACGGAGTCTCGCTCTGTCTCCCAGGCTGGAGTGCAGTGGTGCCATCTCGGCTCACTGCAAGCTCCGCCTCCTGGGTTCACGCCATTTTCCTGCCTCAGCCTCCTGAGTAGCTGGGACTACAGGTGCCCCCACCACACCTGGCTAATTTTTTGTATTTTTAGTAGAGACGGGGTTTCACCATGTTAGCCAGGATGGTTTCGATCTCCTGACCTCATGATCCGCCCGCCTCGGGCTCCCAAAGTGCTGGGATTACAAGTGTGAGCCACTGCGCCCAGTCGATGCTACACACTTTTAAATGACCAGATCTGTGAACTTCGAGCAAGAGCTCTCTTATCACCAAAGGGATGGCTCAAGCCATTCATGAAGATCTGCCCCCATGATCCAAACACTTCCCACTAGGCCCCATCTCCAGCACTGAGGATTACATCTCAACATGACATCTGAGTGAGTACAAATATCCAAACTATATCACTTCTGTACCAACTAATTGAAACGTATTTGAAAAATAGAAAATACAAGAAGAAACAAAAGCAGAATAATGGGATTCCTCCTAATCTAATGTAATTGAATGGCTTTATTGCAATTTCCATTTATGGTTTATTTGAACACTTAGGCCACATACAGTTTTCTTGGTTTGTTTTTCACTGAATGCTGCTATCACCAAATCCAAAGTAGAGCCATGGATGGAAAAGTGAGAGAGGTAGTAGTGGTGAACTGAAGTAATCATACCCTCTCAGTGATCTAAAAATGCCCATTTGAAGCAGCACAGGTGGTACAATCCTCCAAGCCTGTGTTTGGTACTCTAATAATCATATCGCTGATTTTTTTTCTTTTTTTTTTTTTTGCTACCTGTTTTTTTCAGATTCCTAAACCATTTATAGGATAAAGTAAATTTGATTATATGTGTACTTCAGATGTTTAAAATATTTAGGGTCTATGAATGTAGAAAGGGAACACAAGTGGTATTTTTCAGAAACATTGTTGTATGAAGAGACCTAAAAGTAATTCATATACAGTACATATGTTTTTGAAGAAGCATAATAATAGGTTATTTCTGTTCTCGAAGCTGGATTAAATTTGAATCTAAAAAGCAAAATATACTTTCTAGGCTGAGTTTAACGCATCTAAGAAATGTTTTATTTCTTTCATAGTATTTGTAGATTTGATATGTAGAATAATTAAGGAATGCAACATATCAGCATGCAGTCTGGCAGTGGGGACTTAAGGAGAACAGACGAAGTGGAAGTCTTAGAAAGCAAAGAGCCAACTCTCTAGGTAGGTAAATGAGAAGAAGTAGACACATATTTATGGAAAGACAAGCCACGTAGTCAAAAGTCTGAGCATGTACTCAAGAGGAACCAATGAAAAAGGATAATGTTGCTATATTATTACATATTATATATAACATGAAATATATTAGTTTTGATAACTTATAGAGCAAATTATGTTATGTAAACACATAATGACTAAATATGTTTGAAATTTTTTCCTACAGTTATTACTTCTGGATCTCACATAAGGTTATAAAATGTTGCACTACACATGTGTATATTGGAAGTTTTAATTTTCCATTGCATAAAATATTTCAGGACTCACTACTATTCAACAGGGAGGTATACAAAAATCTAGCATTTTTTCTAGCCGTCTGATGGAAAAAATACTAAAATAAAACAACCAGAATCTGTTATGTTAGGGTCATAGATTTTTTTAACATCCTTATAACAGGGAAAATTTAAATTTTGTCCCCACTTATTTGACTTGGTCAAAAGCTAAGCTGAGAGTTTAAACAGTTCTCAAAAAATCTATTATTTTCTTGCCAATATGCCTAGAGATTTTACTGAGTTCTATCTCTTTTCTAGATTTGTAAATTTTCTCCTTTCTAATTATTTGGTAAAAATTAAATATGATGGCATTTCAGGAAGTAGATAATAAAACTGTATTCTCTTTCTGCTAAATTATTAGATTGCTTTAGTTAATTCATGTATTCATGGTGGCTCTAAAAAGACCTATGACCATTTGTTTGTACCAAAATTAAATGCCAAAGTATCAGTATATTCTATATTTATATCTCTATTCACATTAGCTATAATAATAATCCTGTCAAACCTCATTAATTTGGAATTCTCTAATACAGAAATTGTAATACTTCAAACAGGTGGTAGATTGATACTGTTTAAAAGAGTGTTATCAAGCAAATTAATAAAGAACAAAGGGAAATACCACATACAGAGAAGACATAATTTTAAAATATATTAGAAACATTAATTTTACATTCCAAAATATAACCCTAGCATAAGCAGAGAATAATAGGTTGAAATTTTATATACTCATTACAAATAATCTCCGAATGCATATTCAATTAATATTCCTACTAGGCTAGGGTATGAATTTAACACAATTTTTTTTTACTTTTCAAAACAGAATAGAAATAGTAATAATTCTATTCCTATATTATTCTATCACCTAAGACCAATTAGTGAAACAAGAACAAATTTGAATGAAAAAAAAAAAACACTGCTTTTTTTCTGCACTGGAAAAGCATTATAAAGTTAGTGCTCTCGTCATTGTGATGATCTCTCTGCACCAAATATCCAATCACTAGAACATAGCACTTTCTAAATACTATTAGAAGGTAATATTACAATACTGATTTATTCAATTTAGCAAATATTTATTGAAGACTCACTATGTATAAGGCACTGTCCTGATATATCATGCATAACAACACAGGTGCACAGACTACCACTTTCTATAGCCATTCTTAAAGTTGGATTCCCAAGAAACGATGTTTACCACCTAGTATTGCCCTTAGTTTCTACACACAGGAAAACAAATATGAATCAAAAAGGAATGCTTTTGCTTTGAAGTAACCACTATCTAATAGCCTTTCCATATGTACATAACTCGATATGCCTAAAACTTATCATAATTTATTTATCTCACTGAATTGCAATTAGAATAACTTTCTGAATGTTGGAAACAAACTCAAGAGAAATAAAGTTTAAGACCTGTATGTCATGGAACCTTTAAAGTGGTTTTGTACCAGAAAACCACTTTAAGGTGGTATTAACACCTGTGCCACCTAGAAATATAAGCAGAGACTTAGACAAACCATGTTTTCATTATTATTTTTATCAAAGAAGGGTTAGAAGCAGGTACGATAATTTCAATTTTTATGTTAATACAATCTTTCTGTTCTGGAATAAATTGTAGCTACAGTGTCAGTATCAAAAATAATCATACTTAACAGTGAGTGTTCACTTACTATGTGACAGGTACAAAGCAGTCCATATAAAGTAACTCATTTAATCCTCTCAGTAGCTCTATTAAACTAATTTCACTGATGAGTAAACAGGCTGTGCAGAATGGTTATGTAAACTGTGGATACACATGTCCAATTATTATGTGTCAATTTAAAAATAATAATAAAAATCAAAGCTGCTAAACAAACAGGATTTCAATTTAGGTAGTCTTTCTCTAGAAAGCCAGATTCTTAATTACTAAACAAAACCAATTCTCTTTCTAGATCATCTTGTCTTAATTGCCTTTTTTCTTGATTATTTAAAGATTAAACGCAAACTGATAATGATAAATCATATATTAAATCTTGTCAGGATCTGGATGTTTATAACACCTGGCATATGCCAGATCCCTTCCGGTATCCCAGAATTTGGATGGTTGCCCAAGAGACTATTTGTGTTCAAATTTTCTTACATATATACTAGAAGTGATAGTTGCAAAAACCTATGGAAAGAAGCAAAACGTCGAGACCCCTGGGTTCTGCCCTGCCTCCCTGTAATCATGTTTTAGCTCAGTTAGAAAGGAACTGGTAATGTATCCATACTGTATTTGGAGGTCAGCTACCCCCTGCAACTCTTGTACAATTTAATTCCTAAACTTTCTTCGGATACACTTAGGTATTTTATTTACTGAAGATTATCTAGTCTTTTGCTAACTGAGTGATTTCCTAAACAAAATGTAGAAATTCATTCATCCATATAATAAATATTTACTGAATGTCTGCTCAAAATGAAAGGAATACACTAGGGATACACACAGTCTTTCACAATGGTTTTATGTCATAAAATACGATGTCCCATGTAGTTAAAATGAGAGAACAAAATAAAATTCATAAATTTACGAATAACCAGCATACTTAGTTTTACAGCATTATATACAAACACAGAAAGGAAACATTGCATGTTCTATTAGTCCACTCTCACTTTGCTATAAATAATTATCTGACACTATGTCATTTATAAAGAAAAGAGGTTTAATTGTCTCACAGTTCTACAGGCTATACAGGAAGCATAATGCTGGCATCTGGTCTGCTTCTGGGGAGACTTCAGGCAACTTATTTATGGTAGAAGGTGAAGTGGGAGTAGACATGTCACATGGCCAGAGCAGGAGCAAGAGTAAGAGGGGGAGATGCCACACACTTTTAAATAACCAGATCTCATGAGAACTCACTCACTGTCATGAAAAAGGTACCCAGAAGATGGTACTAAACCATTAATGAGAAATCTGCCTCCATGATCCAATCACCTCTCAACAGGCCCCACCTCCAACATTGGAGGATTAAATTTGAACATGAAATTTGGGCGGGGACAACATCCAAACTATGTCATATGTGTTAAAGTTTATATTTATATTTAGTATTATTAGCTTGCATTATTATATTATAATTAGCTATTATTCACCAGCAATCTAACTGGGTACAAATTTGAACTTTTTTTCTAATTTCTAATATAGTAGACATAGAAACAAGTATGAATTGACACTATATTATTCAAAGGGCACTCATTTTTCATGGGGAAATTATTACTCAAATGGCCAAGTAATGTAAAAACTGAAAAATATGTCTGAAATGATCTGGTGAAAAATGAACATTTCTATCCTCCAAAAATAAATTGGGGAATGTATGACTACATAATTAGTGACATTATGCTCACTCACTTCATGTAAGATAATGAATGAGGCAACTTAAGAATTTAGAAAACAATATAATTTATAATTTACTCTTCAACTAATGGCATTTTTCAATAAAGAACACAGGACGAACTAAGTTGAGGTGGGCTGGTTTGAGTTCCACTCTACAGATCATGAAGAATGTGTACACATACTGTGCATGGTAGATTGTCAGAATGTATAAGCAGAAATACTCAAATGAATTTCTTCAAATCAACACTTATAAAGAAGGTTTGGAACTTTCTTACCGTGTAAACGGACGTGAGTTTAGCACTAAGTATCACCTAATGAGGAGCACAAAGAGAAGGGTAGAGGAGGAAAAACGAGTGATAGCATTTTACTGCCCCCTGGAACAAAGCTTGACCTAATATTACGACATTGTTGAAGCCAGTTCCCTTCTCTTCCTTTTGAAGAAAAACATTTAGTCCCAGATATTCCTAGAAAACTATTGGCAATTTCTTTAGCATGGAACAAACAAGATCAACTTTGGTGAGACAAAAGAGATTTTAATGGCGATTTTGAAATACAATATGAAAAAAATCCACAAAAATAATAGAAAAATCTTATGATTTTAATGTAGTTAGAGATCCAAGATACAGTATTCTTCAGGAGTCATCTCTGAATTCTAGTGGATCTGTATTGCAACAGCAGTATGTAGTTTGTGGGACGAGATGGGGGACGGAGATTGGAGATCACGCAGATCAATGTGTGAAAACCCATAGTAAAAGTGGCAAGACAAAAGGAAGGCCCTGTTCTAGTTGGTTTTGTTAGAAGGGATTTAGGAAAGACATAGGAAAACACACACTGCAGTTTAACACATGAGGGCAGACGAAGTGAATCAATGCAAAAAGTTTTTGATTCAGCAAGTAGTTGTTTAACTGGATCATTCACAGGTACCTTGAAACCGTATAGGAATTAGAACTCAAATTCATCTTCACTCTGAGGCCATTGAATGTCAATATATAGTAGAAAGATTGAAATTAAATTCCCTACTAATATAGAAATAAAACCTATAAAACAGGATGCATACATTTATATTATAAAAACAGCATGCATACATTTATATTATACTTTATATGCGGATGTAATGTAAAGAATTGAAGCTGGCAAAGTTTATTTAACTGCTTGAACATAGCCGTTCTGTCTGTGAGAACCCAGAATGAACCAGACCACATAAAACTATCAAATACAATTGTTTTCAGTTCCATATAAAGACTAATTAAATATGGCCTTCGATACTCTACTATTCTTTTGGTGTCAGAGAATTAAAAAGCAATTCACTTAATGGGCATTTTAGTTCCATAATCATTGAACAGGTGAGGTATATCAAAGCCAAGTGTTGCCTGTATAAGATGAATTCATGCATGATTCATATGCCTTGTGATATCATTTTATGAAACAAAAATAATTTAGATTATTTCCAAATAATCCCACCCTTTCTAGCAAGGTGATGGCTGTGAAGACTGTAGCCCACATTTATGTGAGGTATTGCTGGTGATACAGGGAGCAATGTGAACATTAATTTTGGAGAACTACAGTTGCGGACATGGACCTCTCTGGTGGCTCCTTGAAAGATCATCAATAGAAACTGTCTCTAAGGAAGCCTACACATTGGACTCACCAGACAATGGCATTAAATTATGTGTCAAAATATTCAAATATCTAAAGAAACTCATGAACAAAGCCTAAAAGAAACTAGATGAATGATGCCTCACCAAGTAGAAAATACAGCAAAAGAGATAAAACTTATAAAAAAGACCCAAATAAATTCTGATAAAATTCTACAACTGAAAAGTACAATAACTACAATTTAAAAAATATACTAGACTGGTTCAATAGTAAATATAAACAAGTAGAATAATCAACCAACTTGAATGTAATTCAAATGATATCTAGTTTGAGAGCAGAAAGTAAAACATAATGAAAAAAATAAACAGAGTCTAAGAAACCTGTTTGACAACATCAAGCATATCAACATACACACAGTAGAAGTCCTAGAAGGAAGAAAAATAGGGCAAAGGACAGAAAGAATATTAGAAGAAATATTCACTAGACACTTTCAGAGATCTGAGTCTATACATACAAGAAATATAATGAACTCCAAGTAGGACAATCTCAAAGATATCCACAATGAAACATTTTATAATCAAAATGTCAAAAAGTAAAGAGAAAGGGGAGATCTTGACAGCATCAAGAGAGGCAATATTTATCACATACAAGTATTCCTCAATAAGATTAACAGCAGGTTTTACATCAGAAAAAATGGAGAACAAATGACAGTGGAATGACGTGTAAAATGCTGAAAGAATATAAAACATCAAACAAGAAGTCTGTATCTAGCCATGCCATCCTTTAAGAATAGGCAAGTGGGATCACATCAAGTTAAAAGGCTCTTGCACAGCAAATGAAACAATAAAAAAAGTGAAGATACAACCCACAGAATGGGATAAAATATTTGCAAACTATTCAGATGTTAAGGAATTAATAACCAGAATATGTAACAATTCAATAGGAAATAAATCTAACAATTTGATTTTAAAATAGGCAAAAGAACTGAATAGACATTTCTCAAAAGAAAACATACAAAGGGCAGAGGGCTATGTGAAAAAGTGCTCAAAATCATTGATCATTTGAGAAATGTAAATCAAAACTACAATGAGACATGTAACCTCAGTTAAAATGGCTTTTATCCAAAAGACAGGCAGTAACAGTGCTGGTGAGGATGTGGAGAAAAGGGGGCCCTCGTACACTGTTGGTGGGAATGTAAATTAGTAAGTCACTATGAAGAACAGTATGGCTGTCTCTAGAAAAACTAAAAATAGAACTGTCATATGATCCAGCAATCCCACTTCTAGGTATACACTCAAAAGGAAATCAGTACATCAAAGAGATATCTGCACTTCCATGTTTATGGCATCACTGTTCACAATAGCCAAGATTTGAAATCCATGTAAGTGTCCATCAACAGACGTTTGGATAAAGAAAATGCAGTACTTATACATAATGGAATATTATTCAGCCATAAAAATAAATGAGATCCTGTCATTTGCAAACACATGGATGGAAGTGGAGGTAACTATGTTAAGTGAATTCAGCCAGGCATAGAAAAACAAACAGCACATGTTCACACTCATTTGTAGAAGCTATAACCTAAAACAGTTGATCTCATGAAGGTAAAGAGTAGAATGATGGCTACCAGAGGCTGGCAAGGATAGTGGGGATGGGTGAGGAAGTTTGGATGGTTAATAGGCAAAACATACGGTTTTATAGAGTTAATATCCAGTAATTAGTAGCACAACAGGGTGAAAACAGTAAATAACAACTCGTTGTACATTTTAAAATAAAGAGTATATTTGGATGTTAACACACATAATTGATAAATGTTTGAGAAGATTAACACCCCATTTATTCCAATGTAATTATTAGACTTTGTATGCTTTTATCAAAATATCTCATATACCCTGTAAATATTCCACCTAATGTTTGCATACAAATTTAAAAATGTTAAATTAATAAGTCCTTAAAAGCACAGACGAAACAAGCAAAAATAAACAAATAGGATTATATCAGACTAAAAAGCTTCTACACAGAAAAGGCAACCATAGAGTGAAGACACAATCGGCAAAGTGGGAGAAAATTTTTACAAACTATTTGTCTGACAAGGGATTGATATCCAGAATATACAAGGAGCCAAACAACTCAACAGAAAACAACAAATAATCTGACTAAAAAAAGGGATGGAAGAAATTACATAATGAGTACAACGTCCACTATTCACCTGATTGTTACACTAAAAGCCCAGATATCATCACTACACAATATATCCTTGTTAAAAAAACTGTACTTGTACTCCTTAAATTTATACGAGTAAAAAGTTACAATTATTCATTTAAAAATTGGCTAATAATCTGAATAGACATTTCTCAAAATAAGACATACAAATGACAAATCAGGTATATGAAAAAATGTTTAACATCACTAATCATCAGGGAAATGCAAATCAAAACCACTATAAGATATTAGATAGAATGGTTTTTATAAAAAAGGTTGAGAATAACAAATGTTGGTGAGGATTGGGAGAAAAGGCAACTCTAATACACTGGTGGGAATGTATATTAGTACGGCCATTAGGGAAAACAGTATAGGGATTCCTTAAAAAACTAAAACTAGAATTACCATATGATTCAGTAATCTCTCTACTGAGTACATATCCAAAAAAGAAGTTACTATGTTGAAGAGATATCTGTAGCCTCATGTTTATTGCAGCAGCATTTACTATAGTCAACATATGGAACCAACCAAAGTCTTCATCAATAGATTAATGAAGAAAATGTGGTGTATATACACAATGGAATGTTATTCAGCCTTTAACAAATGAAATCATGTTTCCTGGACAAGCCTGGAAGACATTAAGTGAAATAAGCCAGGCAGTTTTTTCGGCATCATTTTTTGCAGGAACTATCTTTTTCTCATTATGTATTCTTGGCATCCTCATCAAAATCATTTGATCTTATATGTACGGGTTTATTTTTGAACATTCTATTCTGTTCCTTTGGTTTATATATATGCTTTTATGCCAGTAACATAGTGTTTTAATTACTATCCCTTTGTAATATATTTTGAAATCCAGAAGTATGACTCTTCCAGCTTTGTTGTTCATTCTAAAGATTGCTTTAAATGTCTGATATCTTTTGTAGTCCCTCATAAATTTAAGGTTTTTTTCTGAGATTGTAACAAATGTCATTGTAATTTTGAGAGGGATAGTATTGAATCTGTAAATCACTTATAGTACAAACATTAAAAAATATTAAGTCTTCCAATCTATAAGTATAGGATGTCTTTCATTTCTTCAGGGGGTTGATTTTTTTCATCAGGATTATATCTTTTTTGGGGGGACTTGGCTGATTTTATTTTTTTCTGTTTGTGGGTACATAGTAGGTGTATATATTTATGGGGTACATGAGATATTTTGCTACAGGCATGCAATATAAAGTAAGCACATAATGGAGAATAGGGTGTCCATTCCCTCAAGCATTTATCCTTTGAGTTACAAACAATCCAATTACACTCTTTGTGTTATTTTAAAATATACAATTAAGTTATTATTGTGTATAGTCACCCTGTTGTGCCACCAAATAGTAGGTCTTTTTTTTTTTTTGAGAAGGAGTTTCGCTCTTGTTGCCTAGGCTCGAGTGCAATGGCACAATCTCGGCTCACTGCAACCTCTGCCTCCTGGGTTCAAGCGATTCTTCTGCCTCAGCCTCCCAAGTAGCTGGGATTACAGGCATGTGCCACCATGCCCGGCTATTTTTTTTTTTTTTTTTTTTGTATTTTTAGTAGAGACGGGGTTTCTCCATGTTCATCAGGCTGTTCTCGAACTCCCGACCTCAGGTGATCCACCTGCCTCAGCCTCCCAAAGTGCTGGGATTACAGGTGTGAGCCACCCTGCCCAGCAAATAGTAGGCCTTATTCATTCTGTATAATTATTTTTTGTACTCATTAACCATCCTCCCTTCCCACCCACATTCCCACCACTCTTGGAAGCCTCTAATAACCATCCTTCAACTCTCTATGTCCATGAGCTCAATTGTTTTGATTTTCAGAACCCACAAGTAAGTGAGAACATGCAATGTTTGTGTTTCTGTGCCTGGCTTATTTCACTTAACATAATGATCTCCAGTTCCAGCCATGTGGTTGCAAATGACAATATCTCATTTTTCTAATGGCTGAATAGTACTTCATTGTGTATAAGTACCAAATTTTCTTCAGCCACTTATCTGTTGATGGAAACTTAGGTTGCTTCCAAATCTTAGCTATTGTAAACACTATTGTGACAAACATAGGAGTGCAGATATCTCTTCAATATACTGATTTCCTTTCTTTGCTGTATATACCATCAGTGGAATTGCTGGATCATATGGTAGCTCAATTTTTAATTTATTGAGGAACATCCAAATTGTTCTTCATAGTGGTTGTAATGATGTACATTCCCACCAACAGCGTACAAGGATTCCCTTTTCTCTACATCCCCACCAGCATTTGTTATTGACTGTCTTTTGAATATGTCGTTTTAACGAAGATGAGATAATATCTCATTGTAGTTTTGATTTGCATTTCTCTGATGATCAATGATGTTGAGCACCTTTTCATATAAATGTTTTTTTAAATCTTTTGCTCATTTTTTGATCAAATTATAAATTCTGCTTATTAATCTCTTGTCAAATGAGTAGTCTGCAAATATTCTCTCCCATTCTGTGGGTTGTGTCCTTTGCTATGCAGGAGCTTTTTAACTTGAAATAATCTTATTTTTCTTCTTCTTCTTTTTTTCTTTTGGTTGCCTGTGCTTGTGGAGATATTGCTCAAGAAATTTTTGCCCAGACCAATGTCCTGGAGATTTTACCCAATGTTTTCTTGTAATAGTTTCATAGTTTAAGGTCTTAGATTTAAGTGTTTAATCCATGTTGCTTTGATTTTTTTTTTAATATGGTGAGAGATGAGGGTCTAGTTTTAGTCTCCTGAACATAGATATCCAGGTTTCCCAGCACCACTTACTTGGGAGGCTGTCTTTTCCCCAGTGTGTGTTTGTGGCATCTTTGTCTAAAATGAGTTCACTGTAGGTGTGTGGACTTGTTACCTCATTCTCTATTCCATTTCATTGGTCTATGTGTCTGTTTTTATGCCAGTAACATGCTGTTTTGGTTATTATAGCTTTGCAGTATAATTTGAAGTCAGGTAATGTGATTCCTCCAGTTTTGTTCTTTTTGCTTAGTATAGCTTTGGCTATTCAGGGTCTGTAGTGGTTCCATATTAATTTTCAACTTGTTTTTCTATTTCTGTGAAGAATGTAATCGGTATTTTGATAGAGACTGCATTGAATCTATAGATTGCTTTGGGTAGTATCCACATTTTAACATTATTGATTCTTTCAATCTATGAACATGGAATTTGTGGGTGTGTGTGTCCTCTTTAATTTCTTTCATCAGTGTCTTGTAATTTTCCTTGTATATCTTTCACTTCCTTGGTTAAGTGCTTCCTAGGTATTTTATTTTATGTGTGGCTATTGTAAATGGGATAACTTTTTAATTTCTTTTTCAGATTCTTCACACTGTTGACATATGGAATGCTACTGATTTTTGTATGTTGATTTTTTATCCTGCAGGTTTACTGAATTTGTTGATCAGTTCTAGTAGATTTCTTGTGGATCCTTTAGGTTTTTCCAAGTATATGATAATATCATGCACAAAAAAGGATAATTTGATGTCTTCGTTTCCATTTTGGGTGAACTTTACATCTTTTACTTGTCTGACTAGTCTAGCTAGGACTTTAAGTGTTATGTTTAATAAAAGTGATGACAGTGGGTAACTTTTTCGTGTTCCAGATACTAGAGAAAAAGCTTGCAGTTTTTCAGCACTCAGTATGATAATAGTTCTGAGGCCATTGTTTGTGGCTATTAATATGTTGAGATACGTTCCCTCTATCCCCAGTTGTTTTAGGGTTTTTATCATGAAAGGATGTTTGATTTCATCAAATGCTTTTGCTTTTTCAGCATCAATTGAAATGATCATATGGATTTTATTCTTCATTCTGTTGATATGATGTATCACATTGATTAATTTGCATATGTTGACCTATCCTGACGTTCCAGAAGTAAATCCCTCTTGATCATGATGAATATTCTTTCTAATGTATTGTTGAATTCTGTTTGCTAGTATTTTGTTGACAATTTTTGCATCAATATTTTCCATATATATTGGCCCCTACTTTCCTTTTTATTGATCTGTTTTTGTCGGCTTTTGGTATCAGGATAATACTGGCCTAACAGAATGAGTTTCAAAGTGTTACCTCCTCCTCTATTATTCAGAATAGAATAGCTTGAGTGAGATTGTTATTAATTCTTCTTGAAATATTTGGTCAACTTCAGCAGTGAAGCCATGGGTCCTGGGCTTTTTTTTTTTTTTGCTTTATTTTATGGAGATATTCTTATTATGGCTTTCATCTCATTACTTGTTATTCATCTTTTCAGATTTTAGATTTATTTTCGGTTCAATCTTGGTAGGTTGTATGTATCTAGGAATTTGTCAAATTCTTCCAGAGTTGCTCATTTATTGGCCTATAGTTGCTCACAGCAGCCACTATTGATCCTTTAAATTCTGCAGTATCAGCTTTAATGTCTCCTTTTCATTTCTGATTTTATTAATTTGGATATTCTCTCTATTTTTCTTAGTCTGGCTAAAAGTTTGTCAATTTTGTTTAACTTTTTAAAAAACAAATTCTTGTTTCATTGATCTTTTGTATTGTGGTTTTCATTTCAATGTCATTTATTTTAGCTCTGATTTTTATTATTTATTTTCTTCTACTAATTTGGGATTTCATTTCCTCTTGCTTTTCTAGTTCTTTAAGACACATTGTTAGATTGTTTATTTGAAATTTTTTGTCTTTTGGATGTAAGCACTTATAGCTGTAAACTTCCCTCTTAGTGCTGGTTTTCCTGTATTCCGTGGGTTCTGATATGTTGTGTTTCCATTATCACTTGTTTTAAGAAATTTGTTAATTCCCATCTTAATTTATTCATCAACCAACTTATCATTCAGGGACATATTGTTTAATTTCCATGTATTTCTACAGTTGCCAAAATTTATCTTGTTATTAATTTCTAGTTTTATTTTATTGTGGTCAGAGGTGATCCTTGATATTATTTCAGGTTTTTTTGAATGTTTTAAAACTTGTTTTGTGACCTAACATATGACTATCTTTAGGAATTATCCATGTGCTAAGGAAAAGAGTGTCTATTCTGAAGCTCTTGGATGAAATGGCCTATAAATATGTATTAGGTCCATTTGTTCTTCAGTGCAGATTAAGTCTCATGTTTCTTTGTTGATTTTCTGTCTACACGATATATCCAATGCTGAAAGTGGGGTGTTGAAGTCTCCTGCTATTATTGTACTGGGTCCTATCTCTCTCTTAAGCTCTAACAATATTTGGTTTATGTATCTGTGTGCTCCAGTGTTGGGTGTATATATATGAAAAGTTTTTATATCCTCTTGTTGAATAGATACCTTTATCATGATATAGTGACCATCTTCTTCACTTTTTATAGTTTTTGTCTTAAATTATATTTTGTCTGATATTAGTATAGCTACTTCTGCTCTTTTTTGGTTTCCAATGGCATGGAATATATTTTTCCATCTCTTTATTTTTCATCTATGTGTGTCTTTATAGGTAAAACTTGTTACTCATAGGCAAAAGATCAATGAGTCTTGTCTTTTTTTTATTCATTCAGCCAGTCTATGTCTTTTGATTGGATCATTTAGTCCATTTACATTCAATGTTATTACTGATGAGTAAGGGCTTACTCCTGCTAATTTGTTTGTTATTTGTTTTCTGTTTTTTTTTTTTTTTTTTTGGAGACGACGGAGTTTCGCTCTTGTTGCCCAGGCTGGAGTGCAATGGCGCGATCTCGGCTCACCGCAACCTCCGCCTCCCAGGTTCAAGCAATTCTACCTCAGCCTCCCGAGTAGCTGGGATTACAGGCATGCACCACCACGCCCGGCTAATTTTGTATTTTTAGTGGAGACAGGGTTTCTCCATGTTGAGGCTGGTCTCAAACTCCTGACCTCAGGTGATCCGCCCACCTCGGCCTCCCAAAGTGCTGGGATTACAGGCGTGAGCCACCGTGCCCGGCGTTTTCTGTTTGTTTTGTGGTCATCTCTTCCTTATTTCCTTTCTTCCTGTCTTTCTCTAATCAAGTTAATTTTTCTGGTGATATAATTTTGTTTCTTGTTTTTATTTTTTGTGTATCCATTGTATGTTTTTTGCTTTGAGGTTACTGGGAGGTGTGCAAATATTATCATCTTCTAATCCATTGTTTTAATCTAATAACAACACTATTTGCATAAACAAACAAAAAGAAAACTAATAAAAAAATCTATGTTTTAGCTATTACCCCTGCTTTAACATTTTGTTGCTTCTATTTATATCGTATTGTACTGTCTTGAAAAGTTGTACTTATTATTTTTCGTTTTGTCTTTCTAATTAAGAGTAGTTTACACACCATAGTGACGGTGTTATAAAATTCTGTGTTTTTCTTTTTACTTAATGTCATTAGTGAGTTTTATACCGTCAGACAATTATTTATTGATCATTAATGTCTTTATATTTTTTATTGAAGTGCTCCCTTTAGCATTTCTTGTAGGACAGGCCTGGTGTTGATGAAATCCCTCAGCTTTCATTTGTTTGTGAGGGGCTTTATTTCTTTTTCATGTTTGAATAATATTTTCACCAGATATATTATTCTAGAGTAAAAGTTTTTTTTGTTGTTGTTGTTCAGCACTTTAGATATGTCATGCCACTCTCTTCTGGCCTGTAAGGCTTCCACTGAAAAGTGTGCTGCCAGATGTATTATAGCTTCATTTAATGTTACTTGTTTCTTTTCTCTTGCTGCTTTTGGTATCTTTTCTTTATCTTGACCTTTGGAAGTTTCATTATTAAATGGCTTGAGGTCATCATTCTGGGGATAAATCTACTTGATGTTCTATAACTTTTTTTTTCTTTTTTTTGGATACTGATAACTTTTCCTAGATTTGGGAAGTTCTCTTATTATCCCTTTAAATAAACTTGCTACTTCTATCTTTTCCCTACCATCTCTTTAAGGCCAATAACTTTTAGATTTGCCCTTTTGAGGGTATTTTTTGGTTTCTGAAGGTGTGCTTCATTGTTTTCTATTATTTTTTTATTTTGTCTTTTCTGACTGTGTATTTTCAAGTAGCTGTCTTCACACTCACTATTACTATCTTTTGCTTGATCCATTCTGCTGTTAAAAGACTGGTGCATTCTCCAGTGGTAAAGTTGCACTTTTATGCTCCAGGATTTCTTCCTGATTTTTTAAATTAGTTAATCTCTTTGTTAAATGTATCTGATAAAATTCTGGATTCCTTCTCTGCATTATCTTCAATTTCTTTGTGTTTCCTCAACACATCTCTTTTGAATTATCTGTCTGAATGGTTACATATCTCTCTTTACCCAGAATTGGTCCCTGGTGACTTATTTCGTTCATTTATTGAGGTCATGTTTCCGTGTATGATGTTGATGCTGGCAGATGTTCTTTGGTGTCTGGGCATTGAAGAGTTGGCTATTTATTGCAGTATTTATTGTCTGGGCTTAGTTATAGCTGTGCTTCATGGGAAGGCTTTCCAGATATTCGAAAGGACTTGGGTATTGTGATTTAATCAGTATCTACTTTAGGGGGCACCTCAAGCCCAGTAAAACTGTTGTCCTTTCAGATTCATAGAGGTACTGCCTTGATGGTCTTGGACAAGATCTGGGAGAATTCTCTGGTTTACCAGGCAAAGACTTTTATCCTTTTTCCTTTTGTTCTCCCAAAAATATAAAGTCTCTTTCTTTTCTGAGCCACCTAAAGCTGGAGATGAAATGACACAAGCACCATTGTTACCACCACCACTATGTGCTGGGTCACATTTGAAGCCAGCCCAGCCCTGGTCCTAGCCCAAGGCAAGCTGTAAAAATTCACTGGCTTAAGAGCCCACTTTGTGCTCTGCCCCCTTGTGGTCATGCTGGTACCTAAGTTGCTATGCGAAGTTCCCTTTACTTTTTCCTCTGCTTTTTTCAAGCAGAAGGAGGTTTGTCCTGTGGCCATTACAGCTGGTAATGTGCTGAGTCTTACCTGATGCCAGAAAGTCTAAGGGGCTAGCCCAAGGCCCTCAATGTACTACCTGGGTATTGCTTCTGGTTATTTAGGGACCAAAGGCTCTTCAGTTAGCAGATGTGAATACTGCCAGGGCTAGGTCCTTTCCATCAAGGCAGTGGGTTTCCTTCTGGCTCAGAGTGTGTCTAGAAATGTCTGGGAGCTAGGGTCTCGAATGTGGGCCTCACAGCTCTGACTGATGCCCTATTTTGGTATGGCTGACATGGCATCCAAGATGCAAAACAAAGTCCTCCCCACTCTTCCTTCTCCTTTCCTAAATCAGAAGGAAGGAGTCTTATTTAGAGCTGCAAGCTGTGCTATGTGGCCTGGGGCCAGGGGAGGGTGATGCTAGCACTCCCATGGCTGCCCCAGCTGGTGTCTCGCTATGTCAAATTGAGAGGTGAAGCCAGCTGGACTTCCTGTGTTGAGTGGGGACTTGGAGAACTTTTCTGTCTTACAAGAGGATTGTAAAACGCATTAATCAGTGCTCTGTAGCTAGCAAAGGGATTGTAAAATGCACCAATCAGTGCTCTGTAAAAATGCACCAATTAGCACCCTGTAGCTAGCAAGAGGATTGTAAAATGCACCAATCAGCGCTCTGTAAAAATGCACCAATCATCACTCTGTAGCTAGCAAGGGGATTATAAAATGCACCAATCAGCACTCTGTAAAACGCACCAATCAGCAGGATCCTAAAAGTAGCCAATTGCAGGGAGGATTGAAAAAAAATGACACTCTGATAGGACAGAAATAGAACATGGGAGGGGACAAATAAGGGAATAAAAGCTGGCCACCCCAGCCAGCAGTGGCAACCCACTCAGGTCCTCTTCCACACTGTGGAAGCTTTGTTCTTTTGCTCTTCACAGTAAATCTTGCTGCTGCTCACTTTTTGGGTCCGTGCCATCTTTAAGAGCTGTAACACTCACCATGAAGGTCTGCAGCTCCATTCTTGAAGTCGACGAGATCACGAACCCACGGAAAGGAACCAACTCTGGACACAAAATGACCCCCCCACCAACCCCAGTCCACTTTATCTCGGCCTAGTTCTGCACTAGATGTCGCCTAAGAGTTGTAGTCATCATGCTCTAGACTGCCTTTCAAATTTACTTGGGGACACAGAGTGCTGTAGTTCTTTTGTGGTGAGGTTTCATGAACTCAAATTTGGACTGCTTAGATTGGGATTTCCCTCTGGCTAGGGCTGGTTTAAATGTTCCCTTCCTGAATGGCCATCAGCTGAGTTTGTTCTGGTTTTTCTTTCTCCTCTTACAGGACAGCACCGAGTTCTATTCCCCGCAATTGCTGTGTTATCCCTACAAAAACGCCCAGACAGGCTCGCACCAACAAGCTGCTGCTGCTGGATGTTGGGGAAGTGGTGGCGTCAGCGATTCCAGACTGTTTTTTCTATCTCTTTGGTGCTTTTTACAGTGATACAAAGTTAAAATCAGGTACCGTGAGTGCTCACCTAATTTTCGTTTCTTATGAAGGTGTTTTTTCTATGTAGATACTTATTAACTTGTTGTCCTTGCAGGGGGAATGATCTATTTTGTCTGCCTGTCTTATTTCAGAAAGATAGGCTTCAGGATTTGAGATTCTGTCCTCTACTTGGTCTATTCTGTTATTAATACTTGTGATTGCATTGTGAAATCCTTATAGTGTGCTTTCACCTCTATCAGGTTGGTTATGTTCCTCTCTATATTGGCTATTTTGGCTGTCAGCTCATCCACTGTTCTATCATAACTCTTAGCTACTTTGCATTGAGTTACAACACGCTTCTTTAGCTCAGTGAAGTTCATTTTTACCCACATTCGGAAGCCTACTTCTGTCATTTCAGCCATCTCAGCCTCATCCCGGTTCTGAGCCCTTCCTGCAGAGGTGTTGCAGTTATCTGGAGGAAAAGGGGCACTCTGACTTTTTGAGTTTTCAGCATTTTTGTGCTGATTCTTTCTCATCTTTGTGGGCTTATCTACCTTCTATTTTTGAGATTGCTTACATTTGGATGGAGTTTTTGTTGTTTGTTCCTTTGTTTTTCTTTTAACCATCTGGCCACTCTTCCATAGGGCTGCTGCAGTTCGCTGTGGGTCTGCTCTATGTTTTAGTCGCCTATGTTTGTCCAGTACCTGGAGGTATCACTAGTGAATGCCGTGAAACAGCAAATATGGCCTTTTGCCACTGTCTCTGGAAGCTCTGTCCCAGGGGGGTACTGACCTGTTACCAGACTGAATGCACCTGTAGGAGGTGGGCGGAGACCCTGGTTGGGAAGTCTCACACAGTCAGGAGGAATGGGATCAAAAAACCCCTTAAAGATGCATTCTGATTTCTTTTGCGGAGAGCAGCTGTGCTGTGTTGGGGATCCCTTTAGCCCCCAGTTGGTTTGGCCTCTCCAAGGCCAGTAGGCTAGACTGGCTGAGATGCCCAAATAGCCAACATGGTGGTCTTCCCCGCCCCCCCGCACTCCACCCCAGGGAGAAATTAGCACTCCATCTCAGCCTTAAAACATAGGCAAGGGTGGCCAGAAGCCCTGGGTGAGAAAACCCTTATCACAAGAAGTGAACTGCAGTCTCACTTAAAAAAGCAGTCTGGTCATGCCTTGACAAAATAGCCATGTCATGCTGATGAAACAACTGTGACCCTGTCAGCTTGGGCTCTTTAAAGCCCCCAGGCTGGAATGGCTGAATTGTCCAAACAATCAACCTGGCAGCCCTCCCCTACCTTTGGGTACTCTGTCCCAGGGAGAGATCAGAGCTCCGTCTATAGAATACATGTGAGTGGGGGTGGCTGGAGGCCCTGGCTGGGAGGTCCCACCCAGTGATGTATATTTCTTTTATGTTCATTTGGTCTATATAGTGTTGTCCAAGTCTGTTTCCTTTTTAACTTTCTGTCTGGATATTCTATCAATTATTTCAAGTTTGGTATTAAAATCTCCTACAATTGTATTGCTATCTATTTCACTTCAGATCTTTTAATGTTTATATATGTAGATGCTCTGATACTGTGTAGAAATAAGTTTATAATTCTTATATCTTCCTGATAAATTGATATTTTATTATTATATAATTACCTTCTTTGTATGTATCTTGTGACACTTTTTGACTTAACATCTCTTTCATCTGATGGAAGTATAGCTATCCCTATTTTTTGTTGTTGTTCTTATCTGTATAGCATATCATTTTCTATCACTTCACTTTCAGCCCGTGTGTGTCCTTGAATCCAAAGTGTATCTCTTCTAGGCAGCATACAGTTGGATCTTGTGTTTTTATCCATTCAGTGACTCTGTCTTTTCATGGGGGAGGTTAATCCATTTATGTTTAAATTATTTTTGGTAGGTAAAGACTTACTATTGCAATTTTGTTGGGTTTTTTTTTTCTGTCTTGCAATTATTCTGTTTCTCTTTCCTCCCTTACTGCTTTCTTTCCCTTTTTACTAATTTTTTGTAGTGATATACATTACTTCCTTCCTCCTTTCTTTTGTGTATATTCTATATGTATTTTGTTTGAGATCACATGAAGCAACATAAAATATCTTGTAGTTATCACCATCTAATATAAGCTAATAGCAAGTTAACTTCAATCACTTACAAAACTCTACATATTTACTTCTCTTTCTACACACTTTATGTTTTGGATGTCACAATTTATATCTTTTATATTGTGTATCCACTAACACATTTCTGTATTTATTGTTATTCTTAAGACTTTTGTCTTTTAATTAATGTTATACTAAAATGAAAAGTGATTTACCCATTATCGTTGCATTATTATGGTATTCTGTATTCACATATTTACCTTTACCAATGAGTTTCATACTTTCCTATGCTATCATATAATGTTCAGCATCCTCCATTGCAACCTGAATAACTCTTTTAGCATTTTTGTAAGGCAGATCCAGTGGCAATGAACTCCTTCAGTTGTTGTTTGTTCAGATATGTCTTTATCTCTCCTTCGTTTATGACAGTTTTGCCAGATACAGTATTCTTGATTGGCAGTTATTTTCTTTCAACACATTGAATATATCATCCTACTACCTTATGCCCTGAAAGGTTTATGCTGAGAAATCTGCTGATTGGCTATTGATGGTTTCTTTGTATATGACAAGTTGTTTGTCTCTTACAGATTTCAAAATTCTCTCCCAGACTTTTTATAATTTGATTATAATGTGTCTTGGTGGATAATGTTTTGGATACTTTGGGCTTTGCTAGTCTAGATGTCCATTTTCCTCTTCAGATTTGGCAAACTTTTGGCCACTATTTCTTTAAATAAACTTTCCACTCTTTCTCATTCTCTTTTCCTTGTGGAATTTCCATAATGTATATATTTGTTTCATGGTGTTATATAATTTCTGTAGGCTTTCTCACTCTTTATTGTTATTCTTTGAATATTCTGGAAGCTTCTCAAACATTTTCTATGGGTATGTTTTCTCGTACTGCTGTGTATAAATTTCTAATTAGAAGAGATTTACAGACTGATTTTTTTTTTCAGTAATTTGTAATCTCTTGCTCCCTCTGGTGTCTTCTTTTTGTACCATAGGCTGGAGACATGCTCCACTCCTCTCCCTTCTTGCCTTTGGAGAAACTACAATTACTGCACCATCTTTCAGTCTCACAGAGCCATACTGAGTACAGCAAGCCACTTGTCCCTTTTCCTTATTTCTTAGCTGCCCCTACTAAACTCTGAAAGTTCTATTACTGTTCTAGTTGAAGAAAGAATATAGCACATTGAGATTTGCACTGAAATTCCAGGATGTTAGAGACACACTTCACTCCTCTCTCTCCCTCCTGAGAAAGAAGCCTCAGGTTCTGTGACTTCTCTCAATCTGACAAAGCTGTGTTACACTGTAAGCCAACTACCCCCATATTTTTTGTTATAATTGCCACTGGGCATCCAAACTGTGCCAGCTCCTTTAGCACTCTGTGCAGAGAAAGACAGAAACTGTCTTGAGCAGCACACCAAAAGGCTAGGAAATTGGAGACATACTTAATGCTCTAATTTTCCATAAGGAGGAAGTTGCTTACAGAGGGAGTCTCTCTCAGTGCTGAGCTGCTCTGGCTTAAGAAGGTGCTAATGCAGAAAAATTAATATTGTTTTTCTTATTCATTTCAATGCAGCTGTTCTCAGTTTTGTGCTCATCTGGAGTACTGCAACTTCTTAACTAAATTATGGTCTTCTCATAGAGGAGTTTTGGTCCACATAGCATTGTTAAATCAGTGTTTCTGTGGGGAATGAGGGCTGTGGCTACATATTCTACCGTCTTGCTGACATTATTCCTTCTTAGTTAAGTTTTACCAAAATCTAGATAAGGCAATGATCCATCAAAGTGGATTCTTAAATTTCTCACATCACCTCTACTGGTTAGTCTATTAGAATATATAACCTTGTAAAAATTACCATTCCATAAATTCACTTTAGTAAATGAGGAAAATACATTTTATTTTAATTTAATTTAATTTGAATTAGGGATATATTTGGAAATACAATCCAAATTCAATTAAAAAAGAGAAAAGAAACTTTATAAAGAGGAATAAATTCCAGAAATTATCAGCACATTTTAATCAGAAAACCATATAAAGGAACATGTAATATTTTGCTGGTATTTAAATACAGGTATTGTACATAGGTATCTCATCAAAGTCCCACTTATTTGCAATGAATTAAGAACCAAATGACAGAGATATAAATTTTTTGTAAGAATATATTTGTAGGATTTTTTCTAGTATAATTTTTTATAATCATATTAGCAAAGTAATATCAATTAATTTATTGATTAAGACCCTGGAAAATCTTGTGTAATACCAATGTTATTTTAGTGTTTACTTATTTAAAAGAAAGCATTACATTCTTTAAAGACACAGGGAAGAAGAAAATATAAAGATATACATGCTAGAATGAGGAAGGCAGTTGTAAAACGAAGCATAGCATCATTCTACTAAGTGACAATCACTGGAGTTATTGATTATATATATATTTTTAAGAGCTTTAATCCTTTTCCCATTTAGAAAAAAAAATGTGCAGCTTACTGTCAGCTCATTTAATTTTACATAAATGTGCCCTGAGGCTGAAGCAAATCTGATTTTCAATATGAAAATAAAATATAAAAACCGCTCTTGGAGTTATTTCTAAAGAGATCTAACATCAGAATTGTCTGAATCATCAGAATCATCTATTTCAGACAAATTGCCCTCATCAAATGAATCTTCAGTCAACAACTTTTTGAGAATGATGTTAACATCATGCATAGGAATGTTACATTTCCTAGGATTTGACATTTTTGGCAATCAAGAATTACCATATAATGTAAATGGAAATACCACTACTACAAACAGAATGTTATAAATAGAACGATGTCTTTTGTTTTCAAAGCTGATATACTAGAGCTATGTGAAAATAAGAATAAAAGCAAGATATTTTATGTCAAAATTATCTCAGCGTAAATGCTGCAGCCACAAGTGCCACCGGCGTGTGTTCTCAGGGAAAACAGGAAAAGGAAAAGGGTTAAATATATTTAATGTTTTAGCATAACCTGTAAGATTTAGCATTTTAGCATACACTTATCTGTATGTTGTAATCTAATGCAGTGTAGCTTACTTAGTGGCGAAATTTCCTACTGTTTAACTTTATAACAGTATTTCAATGTAAAGTGACTTAACTAAGCACATGACATTTTAAAATATTTTCATTGTTCATGAAATTTTAATCAATACCATATTTAAGGCCAGCTATTGTTCTTTCTCATGGACTAGATTTATTACTTTGTAATTTTAATAAAAATGCTTTATTTAAAATATGATGTTTCATTTCAAACCAGCAGGTTAAACTAATAATTTTCTACATATTTGGTAAGTAGTTTTAAAAATAAAAGTATATCCATATCTATGTGTATGTAGAGAGTCCTCATAAAAAATATTGTCTTGAAAGATTCTGAATAATACTGCATACAATTGATCAATTCAACATATTAACTAGTAAATAGTTATATAAAACCGTCACAAGTGTACAGATTTCGTAACAGGATAGCCACATTACAAAAACTATAGTTTTATGTTACTTTAGAAACACATCAAGTAAAATAATTTTATAATGGTAACTACTCCATATAAATCATCAATTGTAGTTTATTTTATTTTTAAATAAACTTCATTTATCATTGAAGATTTTTGTTTTTATAAAAACCGCTTTTAGTTGAAACAATAATTGTACATATTTACCGGGTCTAGAGTGACATTTCAAGACATATACAAGGTGTAACTAGGATATGCATTACTTCAAACATTTATAATTTATTTGTTTGGGGAATATTTAAGAATCCTTTTGAGTATATTGTGGTTTTAAAGCTGTCTTCCATGGCATATAAAGTTTTTTTCTTATGTTTTATTGATTAAAATACAGGTACATATAATGTATTTCATTTTAGCATTCACATATTACCTCAAATATACAAAACTACATGAAATAGAAAATACAATTCCTCTTTTTGGCTATCAAGGGTAAAGAGTAAGGATGATCACCAACCTCATCAGAAATTATAGCTCCCAGTTATCATTGTTTCTATTAAAACAAGAGCTTCTGATTACTTTCTAATATCATAGTATTGTGGAAATCTCACTGGAGGGGCAGACTCCAATTTTTATAATTGCAACATGGATCTCCTTATAGGTTAATGTTAATAAAGTTTTTATGTTATCACATTATTTCCCAAATTTTCAAACCAACACAATAAAGTTTCACAAATATTTAACTTATGGACCTTATCTGAGATGTTATCTTTTCAGTATTGCCAGGATCAAGTATTTTCAGTAGTTTATATTAACTCAGCTATTTGCTTTCTAGCCCCTCATTTTTGGTTAAATAGAAGTGAAATCCAAGATTTGCTGGTTCTAAATATATAGTTCTCCCCAGTACACACTTCTTTTTACAAATTTCATTCTCAGTGCCCAGATTAGATTCTGTCTTTCCCCTAATACTGTTACCACTTCAGCCCACAATGTTTTCCCTCTGCTAAATTGTAAAACATCTAGGTGTCTTGCATTTTTCAAGTGTCCTTATATCACCTGTTTTTCCTGATTTCTGACCGTCTTGGAAAATCTACTCTAGATATATCTTCAATTTCAATTTCCCTCATTTAGAGGATAACTATAACTAGACCTAAAACTGAAAATGTAATATGACTAGCAGAAAGTCTAATATATCATTATCACCTATACCAGCAGTCCCCAACATTTTTGGCACCAGTGACTGGTTTCGTGGAAGACAATTTTGCCATGGATGGAGGATGTTGGAGGGGATGGTTTCAGGATGAAACTGTTCCACATCAGATCATCAGACATTAATTGGATTCTCACAAGGAGCGCACAACCTGGATCCCTTGCATGCGCAGTTCACAATACGGTTCCTGCTCCTATGAGAATCCAGTGCTGCTGCTGATCTGACAGGAGGCAGAGTTTAGGAAGCAATGCTCACTTGCCCGCCACTCACCTCCTGCTGTGCAGCCTGGTTCCTATCAGACCACAGACCATTACTGGTACATGGCCCAGGGCTTGGGGACCCCTGACCAGTACCCTGTCCTCACCCCTGTATCAGGAAACTTCTAGTAAAGAAGCTAAAGATTGTATTCGTGGATTTTGTTAGCCATATTAGACGCCATTCGTTCATAATGTGATTGTGATCAACTGATCTGGTAAGACTTTTAAAATTTGAACTGTTGATGACAAGTTCTTCTATTTCAAATATTTTAAACCTAAACATCAGACTTTTCATTGAATCCTGTTACATCACTTTTTATCATAACATTCTAGGTTACAAAAAATATTAATAATAACTGCCTCTCAATGCATGAGAATGTTTTACACTTTACGGAACAGCGGCACACGTTATTTCATTATATCACCAACACTGCAAAGTAACTTGTGATCATTACCTCCTTTTAAGTTAATAAGTTAATAAATGGAAGGTTTTATATTCTCAGTTCTTCTCATTTCAAATCCAGAATATTACTTCCACACCATGAAGCCTCTCCAGATAATTCCAGTCATTACACACACAAACATATGCCCGCACTGATTATCCTCTTAATTTTGTGGTGGCACAAAATTGAATTTATTTACTCATGAATTTCTGTCTTATTTCAAAAAAGTGAGGCGATTTTAAGTGTGAAAACTTAATTGCACACTTTAAATAGGTGAATCATATGGCATGCTAATTATAACTCAATAGTGTTTAGAAAAAGCGCATTGCCAGCATTCTTCTTGACAAACTGAGTGGGTTTCTCAATCTAATATGTATTTAGAAAACAACTATTAGTTTGGATGCTATTATTGTTTTATTTCCCCTGAAAAAATAATTAAAAACAACACTTGATTTTTTTAAAGCATAATTTGAACTCTTGTTAGCCTTGGATTCTATAGATTAGAATTACTCATGAACAATGACACATTTTCGGTTTAAATGGGCATTAGTACTTCTTTAGCACTTATTCTATAAAATAATGCTTCTGGAGTAACAACAGTTAAGGTTATTGGATATGATGAAATTTCTATTTCAAGGATTATAGCTCAACACTTGTTTTAATATATTTTACATTTTTAAATTCTATTCACTGAACTGCATAGGCTACCTACTATTACAAATAGGAAGTTAAATGTTTCCCTCCAAGCTGATATTTTTTTTTAGTTTTGAATAGACTTGGCTTTAAGAATAAGGTTAATTATTTAGCTATCTGTTGTCACAAAGAATAGCTTACATATTTTAATGATAGTTACATTTAGCATCCATTCTTCAGGATTTAATTGGACAGTAATAAGTGATTCCATCTAAATACTGAAATCATTCAATACCTTGTGGTTATTAGCTTATTATATCTATGAAGACAAAGACATGCTGAAATTATCTTAAGACTTTCCTTTATAATTTTTACTCCAAAAATATTTGTATGGCTTAGCACATACAGCCAAGTATGTATTCAAATCAACAGGTATAGTGAAACATTTTATTGAGCACAAAGTTTTATAATATCTCTGGGTGTTTCTGCAGCACATTTCTATACAGAATTATGATTGTTCTCATATCAAGCAAAATAAAATCAGTCTCTAAATCTTTACCACAGAAATTAAACACAACATTGGGTCTTCATTATTTAATCAACAACATATAATACTAATACTTCATACACTTATGCGCCCCCATCAACTAAATTCCCATCCATCTATTCATTCTCTATCCCACATTACCTTGTTCTATGTTCTTCATAAACTAGTCACTATTGAAGTTACCTTGTTCACTTATTTATTTGTATATCTATTTTCCCTCACTTCAGCATATAACCTCCACATGAGCTGAGATTCTACCTGTCTTTTTCACCTCTTAATCTCATTGTCTATATAGTATTTCAAAATCAATTGGAGACCATTTGAAAAAAAGAAAGAAAAATTTATGGGCTATGCATTAGGTATAGGGAATTAGAATCTCTGGGAGTATGGCCCAGTGATCTGTGCTTTTTGAAAATTTCACCAAGTGACACTGATGTAACAACTCCTCTGAATAGTTCTGATTGTCGTTTAAAGGCCACTGGTCTAGAGCACATGCCAATTGTAAATTCTGATTGTATTAGCTCATCAAAAAGCAATAATCCTGCATTTCATAATGTGGTAACTCAAACAAATGCCTTTACTGAATTTATGATTCAAACATGGCCTTTAATTTTGATAGAAGAGGATTAAGAAAAACATTTGTATGATAAATATTTGTCGCTTTTATGAGATTAACCAAATAAATTGTCCTTTGAATAACATAATGGTCAGTACTTTAATGAGTCAGCAAACCAATTCTTCTTTATCTTAATGATAAGAAAAATTTGTCTCTCCCAATGAACTTGTATGCTTTCATTTCTTAAACAATTATACGGCCCAACATATTTTCCTTCTGCTTTAGCATAAGACAATATCAAAATAAGTTTTACTATTCAACTATAGAAACTAATTGATGCCAAGTGCCAGGTAATTCACTCTTATTTTCCATTATTTATTTGCTTGTTTCCAGAGCTGTCTTTTATAAATGTAAATCTGATTGCAATGATTCTTCAGCATATATTTTAATATTTTCAGCTACCACAAATCCTATCTGAAAAAAGTGGACTATAAAATGATAAATACAGAGCTTTTTATATAAAAACATTGAACATATGTCTTCTCATGTCTATTTGGATGTGTACAAGTGCATATTAGCTCATTAATAGAGAGAAAGAGAGAGCTGTTTTCAGAGAGCTTTGTACATTGAGTGCTTATTTTGTTAAATGAGTGACTACATGTATAGATTAGTGATCAAATTGCAATTTATACCTAAGGAAGGGAAGAAAGAGTAGACAATTTGTGAATTTTATCTCTTTATGTGCTTTACTTTCCAATGGCACTTTAAGTAATATTTTATACTTTATTTAGAACTGTGTGAATGCGAAAGCTTTTGCAGAAGCTAGTTCTTTGGTATGATGCAAGAAGATGTAACTCTCTTGGTAAACACTTTCTTTACCAAGAACCACAAATATTCAGATTAAAACTGTTATTCTTGGAAATAGAAATGCAAACAGAATTTCAAATGATTGCTTGGCTAACTGTTATTTTTTATTTTTGTTAGTAGCAAGAGTTTGTTCCTTACCCTGTGTGTTCACCTGCCCCCTCAAGCCAAACAGCAGATTTTGTATTCTATTTTTCAGGATGTTATTGTGGGTTATTTATTTTTGAATTCCAGTAAACATACATTGTTAAGTGTGGAAAGAATAGCTTCACTAAAATAATCAACACTTTTCATACAGACATAAACATGACAAATAAATCAACAAATCCATTAGGGATAAATACACTCATGAGAAAAGTGTCTCTATATCAATGGACTTTTCTGAGAAAATAAATGGCAAATACTTCTGTTTCATAGGGGATGGATAAACTGTAGTAAAATCACAAATATAAAGGATAAGGATGAATAAATTTTATGTGTTATAAAAGTATAGGGAAAACTATGTTTTTGAAGCATTTAAGCTTTTTTAAAATTAGAAACATTTTTACTGCTGTCATGATCCTATTTCATGCAGTGATTTCTTGTCTAAATCAAATCAGTGAGCCACAAAATTTTTCACAATACTGAGGCCAAATGTTTCTTTATACAGTTAAATTATTTTCCCAGTAGCAGACTTTGTGAAACCATGAAATAGCTTTGGCTTTCTATTTACTTGTCAAATAAAGTTGAGGGTTTTCTAAAATGATCTTTGTATTCTTTAAGTTTTGACAAAGTGGCAGGAAGATGTTAATCTTGGTGTTTAAATCACCAAAAGAGTGGTTTTCGAGAATTTTTTTTGTTGTAGTAAGGTAAAAAGTATAATGCAAA
The DNA here is from genome assembly GCF_006542625.1 of Nomascus leucogenys. Lineage (NCBI taxonomy): Eukaryota > Metazoa > Chordata > Mammalia > Primates > Hylobatidae > Nomascus > Nomascus leucogenys. The sequence goes on along the minus strand of NC_044406.1, from coordinate 76,203,244 downwards.
AAGGGATCATTTAATCTAGAAATTTAACAAGATTGATGGAAACTATATTCAATGTTCTAAAACTATAAAATGCATAAAAATTGATTAAAAATTTATTTATAAACTACAGTTTAACCCTTGAAGCTCACAGAAGTATAATATATGGCAAACAGCAGAATATATTTCATAGATAAATGAGTTGTCAGATTATAAAATATGTACCCTGAGAGTTGATACAGGTTTAAAATAAATAAGAGTTTGCTTAAATTACTACACAACCATCTCTAAGAATTAGGTTACTGAAATCTGATCATGGTACTGCCTTTTTGAAAGCTGTTAATGAATCCCAATTTACTACTAACTTAAGCACAACACTGAAATGACAGCATTCATCATCAACATGCCACAATATATATCTTTCCTGACATACTGCCAAATTCCATTTAATCCTACCTCCCAAATATTTTCAAATCCTTGAACTTCTATACCTATTTCATCACCTATTTCATACCCTTCGCCTTCACATTGCCAGTAAAATGATGTTTAGAAGTATGAGTCTAGTCACTCCATTGCCCTTTGCTAAAATGCTTCCCCTTTCCTTTGGGAAAATATTGAAAATAAATACCATCTTCCACAAACCCCTGATTAATCTCACCTAATTTGCTTGAATTCATGTGATAACTCTCCTTCTTTTACTCTCTCTAACTATACTTGGGTTAATTCTAAATCGATTTTTACTATGGGAAGTTCCAATGTATTCCTTCTGTCTTGGCATAATTACTGAGAGCAGTTCCTTTTCAGTCTAAAAATTGTTCATGTTTGGAAGATAAATGATAGGGTCATTCTCAGTATACTTCTCTCAATTCCATGAACCTGCCATGCTCTATCAGGTTCTTATAGCTCCCTCTGTCTAGAATGTTTTTTTCTATAATCCTCATTGAGCTACTCTACTTATAGCAGGCAATCTATATATAATTACCAACTAACTGGCCACTACAGATACCTGACATATGCCTATATAAAGATTAAAACATTGTCCAAAGATTATGTGAACTACCACCTCTCTTTTGAAGCCTCTTTCTCAAATCTTCTAAACTAGATAAAATAGCTCCTTCCTCTCAAATACATACATTTTGTACCTCTTATGATATTCCGCTTTTGTACTATTCTTCCCTTAAGATTATAAATTCCTTTAAGAAAGGGACCATGACTCACTTAACCTGTTCTCTGAAATGTATCTAGTACATTACTTATCTAACACAGTACTTTGAACATAACAGACTTGTTCAATTAAAAAAATTGTTATTGTGATAAAATTCACACAACATGAAATTCAGCACTTTAACCATTATAAAATGTAAAATACAATGGCTTTTAGGAAAGTTACAGTGTTGTGCAACCATCATCAACATTTATTTCCAAAACATTTTCACCACCTCAAAAGGAAACTCCATAACGAATAAACAGTTACACCTCCTTCTTCTCTCCCTAACCTTAGGCAACCATTGATCTGCTTTCTGTCTCTTTATGTTCGTCTATTCCAGGTATTTTATATAAAGAGAATTACACAACATGTGACCTTTTGTATCTGCTTTCATTTAATTAGCATAATGTTTTCAGGGCTTATCCATGTTTTAACATGTATGTATTTCATTCCTTTATACGGCTGAACAGTATTTCATAGTATTTACCACATTTTGTTTATTCTTTCATTGGTTGAAAGAATTTCATTGATTTTGGTCAGTTCCACCTATTGACTATTGTGAATAGTGCTGCTGTGAATATTCCTGTAACATTACTGTTTGAAAAACTATTTCAGTTATTTTGAGTATATACCTAGGAGTGAAACTGTTGGGTAATATGGTAATTGTATATTTGACTTTTTGAGGAGCTTCTAAACAGTTTTCTACAGTGGATTCACCATTTAAAATTCCCATCAGCAATACATGAGGGTTCCCATTTCTCTACATTGATGCTAATACTTGTTATTTTCCTCTTCGGTTTAATTGTAGGCAGGCTAGTGGGTATAAATTGTTATTTCATTATGGTTTTGACTTGCATTTCCTTAATGACTAATGATGTTGAGCATCTTTTAAATGTGTTTGTTGCTCATTTGTATATCTTCGTTGAAGAAATGAATCCTTTGCCTGTTTATGAACTGTATTATTCGTCTCTTAGTTGTTTAGTTGTACATGTTCTTTATATATTCCAGACACAAACCCTCTATCAGGTACATGATTTGCACGTTTTTCCCCTTTTGCAGGTTATCTTTTTCATTCCCTTGATTGTATCCTCTGAAGCATAAAAAATTTATTTTGATGAGTTCCAATTAATTGATGTTTTCTTTGTTTCTTGTACTTTTGGTGTCATATTTTAAAAAATGTGAAATCCAAAGTAATGAAAATGTTTGAGTTTTATAGTTTTAGCTCTTATATTCAGGTCTTTCATCCATTTTGAGTTATTTTTTATATGCTTTGAGCTAAGGATCCAACTTCATTCTTGTGCATGTGGAAATCAAGTTTTCCCAACAGCATTTACTGAAGAGACTATTCTTACCCCATTGTATAGTCTTAGCACACTTGTCAAAAATCAACTGACCATAGATATATGGGTTTAGTTCTGAAGCTTCTTTTTTATTTTGTTGGTCTATATGTCTATCCTTATGAAAGTACTACACGTATTTGATTACTGTAAGCTTTTTATCCTTATGAAAGTACTATACATATTTGATTACTGTAGCTTTATTTTTGATTACTGTAGCTTTATATTAAGATTTGAAATCAGAACCTATTAGTCCTTGAACTTTGTTCTTCATTTTCAAGATTGTTTTGACTATGCAGGGTCCCTTGCTATTACATCTAAAGTTTACAATTAGTGTTTCTATTTCTGCAAAAAAAAAAAAAAAAAAAAAAAGAAAAAGAAAAGAAAAGAAAAAGAAAAAAAGCTGTAGGGATTTTGATAGTGATTGCATTGAATATGGAGATTGCTTTGGGGAGTATTACCATCTAAAAAATATTAAGTCTTCCAAATCCAGGAACACAGGATATCTTTCCATTTATTTACCTCTGCTTGAATTTCTTTTAGAAATGCATTTTTTATTATAATAACACTAAAGCCCCATTTTCTCCCCTTCTTAGCTCCAGATAATCACTATTATACTTTCTGCCTGTATTAATTTGACTCCTCTAGGTACATCATGTAAATGGAATCATACAATATTTGTTCTTTTTTTTGTATGGTTTATTTAACTTAGCATAATTTCTTCAACATTCATCCATGTTGTAACATGTATTAGAATTTTAGTTTTTGAAAAATAATCAGAGTGATTTTTAAAAAATAATTTCAACTTTTATTTTAGATTCAGGGAGTAAATGTGCAGGTCTGTCTCATGGGAACACTGTGATGCTGAGATTTGGGGTATGGATGATCCCATCACCCAGACAGTGAGCACAACACCCATTAGGCAGTCTCTCAGCCTTTACTCCCCTCGCTCCCTTCCCCCTCCAGAAGTCCCCGGTGTCCATTTCTCCCATATTTATGTTCACATGTACTCAATGTTTAGCTCCCACTTATAAGTGAGAACATGCAGTATTTAATTTTCTGTTTCTGCATTAATTCACTTAAGAATAACAACCTTCAGCTGCATCTATGTTGCTGCGAAGGACATGATTTCCATTCTGTTTAAGGTAGAATAGTGTTTCACTGTATGTATATATAAATTTTTGTTTATTCATTAATCAGTTGATGGATATTTTAGTTATTGCTACCTTTTGACTATTGTGAATAATGCTGTTGCACAAATATCTACTTGTCCCTGCTTTCACTTCTTTGGGCATATACCCAGAATTATAATTTCTAGATCATGCCATAATTCTATGTTAAGTTTTCTGAGAAACTGCCACATTGTTTTCCACAAAATGCATTGCTTTACATACTTTACATCCTCACCAGAAATGTACAAGAGTTCGTTTCCCCACATTCCAATTAATACTTGTCACTTTCTTTTTTTTATTTGTTTGTTATGTTTTGTTTTGTTATAGTATCCATCATACTGAGCATCATAATGAGCATGAGGTAATATCTCATTGAAGTTTCTGTCACCTATAATGTAATGATGTATGATGTTAGCTGCCAATTTTTCATAAATATCCTTTGCCAGGCTGAGGAAGATCCCCTCTAATCCTTAGTTCATTGTTTTAATCATGAAAGGGTGCTAAATTTTGCCAAATGCCTCTTTTTTTTAACTTCTATTTTAAGTTCAGGGGTATAAGTGCAGGTTTGTTACATAGGTATATGTGGGCCATGGTGGATTGCTACACCTACTGATCTGTCCTCTAAGTTCTCTCCTCTCGCCCCCCACCCCTCAACAGGCCCTGGTGTGTGTTGTTCCCCTTAGTTGGGAGTTTTCTGATTAATAACTCATCTTTAATTGTCATAAGCCTTTTCAGATTTTCTATTTTTTCTAGATGCAGTGTGATATTTTGTGTGCTTTTACAAATTTGTCCATCTCATCTAGGATACCTAAAATGTTGGCAAACGATTGTTTATAATCAACTCATAATTATTTTTGTATCTGTAAGATCAGTAGTAGTGTCCCCTAACTCATTTCCTTTTTTTTTTTTTTTTTTTTGGCACAACCACGGCTCATTGCAACCTCCACCTTCAGGGTTCAAACAATTTTCGTGCCTCAGCCTCCAGAGTAGCTGGGTTTACAGGCACGTGCCACCAAGCCCAGATACCTTTTGTATTTTTAAGAGACAGCGTTTCACCATGTTGGCCAGGCTGGTCTCAAATTCTTGGCCTCAAGCGATCCACCTGCCTCAGCCTCCCAAAGTGTTGGGATTACAGGCATGAGCCACCACACCCGACCTCCTAATTCATTTCTGATTTTGGTAAGGCCTCTCATATTAACTTGGTCAGGCTAGCTGAAGGTTTGTCAATTTTACTAGGTCTTTTAAAGAAGTAAATTTTAGTTCAATTGATTCTATTATTTTTCTATTCTCTATTTTAATCTCCACTGTAATTCTTATTATTGTCTTTTTCTGCACGACTTTTGCTCCTTTTGCTCTTATTTTTCCATTACCTTAAGATTTAAAAATAGGTTATAATGTAAAATTTTATTCTTTTTCATGTAGGTGTTTATGGATATAAAATCCTATCTAACCACTGCTTTCACTGCACCCCATAAGTTTATTATGTGTGGTTTTCACTTTCAGCTGGAAATATTTCCTAATTTTCCTTGTGGTTTCTTTGTTCACGCATTCCTTGTTTAAACATGTATTCTTTAATTTCTAAATATTTGTGAATTTTTCACTTTTCTTTCTTTTCTTGATGTCTACTTTCATTCTGATGTGGTCAGAGAAGAAATTTTTTGTATTTACATACTTTTAAAATTTATTTAGACCTTCTTTATTGGCCTAATACATCGTTTTCCCTGGAGAATATTCCATGTGCACTTCAGAAGAATGTGTAATCTCCTGTTGTTGGATGGAGACTTCTATGTATGTCCGTTTGGTCTTGTCAGATTATAGTGCTGTTCAAGTTCTTTATTTCTTTACCTTTCTTCGGTATAATTGTTCTATTATTGAAAGCTGATATTGAAGTCTCCAACTATTATTCCTGAACTGTCTATCCCTCCCTGCAATTCTATTGTTTTTTTCCTCATATGATTTGTTGCTGTGTTGTTAGCTATGTATGCTTTTTGATGGTTTAGTCCTTTATCAATATTTACTATCTTTCTTTGCCTCTTAAATCCATTTTTATTTTTAAGGCCTATTTTGTCTGATATTAATACAACTACACCATCTCTCTTTCTGCTACTATTTTCATTAAATATATTTTTACATTATTTCACTTTCAACCTGTTTGTGTCTTGATCTAAAAGTCAATCTTTAGGTTTATTTTTTCTTCCTGAAGTTACCACTAGGTGCAAATAACATCTTATATCCTATTATTTTAAACTGATGGTAATTTAACTCTAATTGAAAAGTAAAGAAACTAAAAAATAAGCAAGGAAAAAACTAATAAAAGCTCCAAACTTTTTAACTTGTTTCATTTCTATTTACATATTATCATACTACCTGTATCTTAAAATGTTGTTGCAGTTATTATTGATAGGTTTGCCTTTTCATCTTCATACTCAAGATGAGTAGTTTACACACCACAATTACAGTGTTATACTATTCTGTATTTGTCGGTGTACTTACTATTACCAGTGACTTTTGTACCCCGGGATGAATATGTGTTGCTCATGAACGTCCTTTTCTTTTGTACTGCAGAACTTTTAGCAGGAGGAGTTCTGTCCTTTCAGCAGGAGGAGTTCATCAACATCAGATCTTTCAGGGCAGGTCTGATGTTGATGAACTCCTTCAGCTTTTGTTTGTCTAAGAAAGTCTAAGCTTCTGTTTGTCTAGGAAAGTCAGCTGCCGGACATATTAAGAATCCTTCATGTGTTATTTGTATCTTTTTCCTTGCTGCTTTGAGCATCCTTTCATTATCCATGACCTTTGGGAGTTTGATTCTTAAATGTCTTCAGTTAGATCTGCTTGGTGTTCTATAACCTCCTTGTACTTGAATACTAGTATCTTTCTCTGGTTTGGAAGGTTATCTACTATTATCTCTTTGAATAAACTTTCTACCCTTATCTCTCTGCCTCCTTTTTAAGGCCAATAACTTACATTTGCCCTTGTAGGTGTGCTTCATTCCTTTTTTTTTTTGTCTCCTTTGGACTATTTTCAAATAGCCTGTCTTCAAGCTCACTCATTCTTTCTTCTGCTTTATCAATTCTACTGTTGAGAGACTCTGATGCATTCTTCAGTTTATCAATTGAATTTTTCAGCTCTGGAATTTCTGTTTGATTTTTTTATTTATTTAACTTTCTTTGTTAAATTTATCTGGTAGCGTTCTGTATTTCTTCTCTGTGTTATCTTGAATTTCACTGACCATTTCAAACAGTTATTTTGAATTATCTCTCTGAAAGGTCACACATCTCTTTCACCCCTGGATTGATCACTGTTGTCTTATTTAGATTTTGTTTTTATTTTTGATGAGGTGATGCGTTCCTGGATGGTCTTGATCCTTCTTAAATGTTTTTCAATGTCTGGGCATTGAAAAGTTCGGTATTTATTCTAATCTTCACAGTTTGGGCTTGTGTGCTCTTGTGCTCCTTGAGAAGAATTTTTTCAGTTATTCAAAGCGAATTGAGCATTGTAATCTAAGACTTTGATCACTGCAGCCATATCTGTATTAGCAATATCCCATGCTCAGTAACTGACTTGCAGACTCACAGAGGTGCCAACGTGGTGGTCTTGGTTAAAATCAGGGAGAATTGCCTGGATTACCAGGCAAAGTCACTTGTTCTCTTTCCTTACTTCTTCCCAAGCAAATTGAGCCTCTTTCTCTGTGCTGAGCTGCCTGGAATTGAGGAGGGTGTGATACAGGCACTCCCATGGCATTCACCACTGGGACTATGTTGGTTCACAACTAAAGCCAGCACACTATTTGGTTTCACCCAAGGATTGTGATAACTAGTGCCTGTCTACTGCTAATGTTTATTCAAGGCCCAAGGGCTCTCTAGCCAGCAGGTGGTGACTATTGCCAGGCATATGTCTTTCCCTTCAAGGCAGTAGAGTCCCTTCTATCCCAGGGTGTGTCTAGAGATGGCACGTGGGAGCTGGGGCATGGAATCAGGAACTTTAGGAATATACTGTGTACTTTGTTTTACTGTGGCTTAGCTGGTACCCAATTTGAAAGACAATTTTTTTTTTTACTCTTCCCTATCCTTTCCTCAAGTAGAAGTCTCACTCCATGATCACTACTGTCCCAGTGCCATGGATACTACTACCTGGCAGCCACTGTTGTTTATTCAAGACCCAAGGGCTTTTTAGTCAGCAGGTAGTGACTCCTGCCAGGCCTGGATCTCTCCCTTCAGGGCAGCAAGTTCCCTTCTGGCCCACATTTGGTCTATAAATGCCATCAAGGAGCTAAGGCCTGGAATTGGGGATCTTAAGTGTTTGCTTGTTGATTTTACTGTACTGAGCTGGTACCCAAGTGAAAAGCCAAAGTCCTTTTTACTCTTCCCTTTCTTTTTCTCAAGAAGAAATCTCTCCCAGTGGCTATTACAGCTGGGAGTGTGCTGGGTCACACTGTGACTGAGCTGGTACTCAAGATGAAAGCAAAAGTTCCTTTTTTCTTTCCTCAAGCAGAAGTCTCTTCCAAGGGCCACCACAGCTGAGAATGTGCTGGGTCACAACTGAAGCCAGTATGGCACTGGGTCTCATCTAAGTCCTACGGTGATTACTACCTAGCTACCATTCATGTTTATTCATGGCTGAAGGGTTCTTTAGTCAGCAAGTGATAAATCCTGCCAGGACTGGGTCCTTCCCCTTGGAGTAGCAGGTTTCCGTGATGCCCAGGGTGGATCTAGAAATGCTGTCTGGGAGGTGGGGCCTGGAATGGGGTCTTTAGGGCTCTGCTTGGTGATTACTGTAGCTCAGCTGGTCTCCAGATTGCAAAATAAAGTTCTCTACTTTTCTCTTTCCCTACCTCAAGCATAAGGAGTCTCTCCCCCAGCTGCAAGCAGCACTGCCTGAAGTTGCAGGAGGGGTGACAGTGACACAAGCACTCCTTTGGCTGCTCCAGATCTCACCGGGTTGCATCCACCCCAAGTCCACTGACTTTGAGCCCAGAACAGCACCAGGACTTACCCAGGAAGTACAGTCTTTGTGACCTAGACTGCTTTTCAAATTTATTTAGGATCCCACAACACTTTAGCCTGCAATGCTGGGGCTAGCCATAACTCAAGTTCCAGTCTAATCACTTGTTTAAGTGCTCCCTCTATGGACCCAGTGTAAATTCTGCCTTGTGTTGATTTTTGCTGTGACAGGTCAGCACTGCGTTCCAGTGTGAAGTCCTACAATCACTTTGCTTTCTCCTCCCTCAAGCACATAGATTATCCCTGCCCCATTGTGGCACCGTAGGGCAATGGGGGCGGGTAGTATAGGCAATTTAAGACTGTCTCTCCTACCCTCTTCAGTGGCTCCTTTCTTGATATCAAGTTCAAACCAGGTACTGTGGTAACTCACCTGGTTTTCGTTCGTATTAAGGTGCTTTCTTGTGTGAAGAGTTGTTTAACTTGGTGTTCCTGCAGGGGAGGTGAGGCCATCATTGGAAGTTCTGTTCGGCCATCTAGCTCCAAGGTCTTATTCATTTTTGCCAAGACCAATGTCCTGAATCAGTTTCCCTACGTTTTTTTCTAGCAGTTTCATAATTTCAGGTTTTACGTTTTGGTCTTTAATCCATTTTGATTTTATTTTTTATATGGTGATAGACAGTAGGCTGGTTTCATTCTTCTGCATATGGATATCTAGTGAAATCAGGATTTTAAAGGAATATCAGCACTTACATGTTTATTGTAGCATTATTTACAAATATGGAAACAATCTAAATAATCACGTACAATTGAATAAAGAAACTAGTTTACACATATAAAAATATTGCTAAGAATTAAAAATGAAATATATCCTGTTGTATGTGACAAAAGCATGAATAAACCTAGAGTGCATTATGTTAAGTGAAATTAGCCAGTCACAGCAAGATATGCTACATGATTCCACTTATATAAGGTATCTAAAATAGCCAGACTCATAGAAGCGGGGAGTAGATTGCTGGTTGCCAGGAAGTGGGAGTGGTGACAATGGAGAATTGCTATTAATTGGGTATAAAATCTCAGTTATATAAGAATAGTAAGTTACAGAGATCTGCTATACAACATTGTGCCTAAAGTTGACAAAAGGCTATACTGTGCACTTAAAAATTTCTTAAAAGGGTAGATCTCATATTAAGTGTTCTTGCCATTATACAAAACAATCAACTGACAACATATGAAAAATTGTATCAGCAGCCTGCAAATGAAAACATTCTTATTGGAAGCAGTAGCAGAGAGGCTACAGCTATTTGTGTCTTAACAAAGAACAATTATTGCCTTGCAAAAGAGGAAGTAATCTCCAAAAATAAATGTGAAAAATAGCTACACGGATAAGGGTAGAATATTTGAAGCATGAGGTATTTTTCTAGTACTCCTTTAATTACATTCTGCCTACTTAAAACATACAACAAGGAGTCTTAAGGAAAGATAGAAGCATTATTGTCACAGGCTTTAAAACCAAATGCTGGTTGGCAAAACTCCCTTTAGATATTTGGACCTTATCTTAACATAAATACTTCTCCTATATATACGGAGGAACAACTAGCTACATACGAAATTACTAGTTACTTAATTATTGCCCAAAGGAAAATATGTCTCACACATATAAACACACTATTCATCAGTAGTCTACATATTGAGACTAAGGGTACAGTTTTTGTAAGAAATTGTTTTTTATAATTTACAGAATACATCATGGCTTATTGGATATAGTATTATTATACTATTGTATACAAAATCTACCATCATCTATGGCTTATTGGATATATTACTGTTGTAGCACGTATTATGTTCCATCTTAGATTATAGTTATTCGTGTACAAATTTTATGTTATATACTACAGTGTAAGCAACTTAAAAGTAGTTGTTTTATACATCTTTTTCCGTGTCAAGGTGTCTTGCATGTATTATGCATTCTAAATGTTTATTGAATTCATCAATAGAGTAGTTGTTTTGGGGAATTTTTACTTTTAAGTGTGTTTGGTTCTCTAAATATGAGAAGAATTTGCAGCAATACACTTTCTTGGTTTTTATTTACTGTGTTGTATAAGTGCAAAAATCTTGCAGTCAGAATTATTTTACCTTCTTTAACAATAGTGGAAGCATCTTGATATATAAAATTGAATCCAGAGTGTCAAATCAAAACACTGCTGTAAAGTGAGCAAGATTGAGCCAATGAGAAGATACAAAGCTCGAAGAATCACAACTAAGGCTGTCAGCGTAACAGGATTTTCATGGTTTTCTGTTGTAGAAAACATTGCCTTCAAGTCTCACAAAATGCTTCCAGAACAGGCATTGACAAACTATGGCTAGTGGGCCAAATCCAGTCACTCATCCATTGTGTAGGGTTTGTGAGCTAATAATGGACTTCACATTTTTATATAGTTAAAAGAAAAAGAGGTAAATAAACAATTATACAACTCAAAATTCAATGTCCATAAATGTGGTTTTATTGGGACCCTGTCACACTTATTCATGTATGTGTTATCTATGGCTGCTTTCAAGCAAAAATCAAAGTTGAGTGCTTGTAACAGAGACCTTATCGCTTGTAAATCCTGGAAAATACACTCTTTGTCCCTTTAGAGATGTTTACCTACTACTGTCCCACAACATGCATTGCAATCATGCTTCACAATGTGCTTCTATAATATCCAACAAGGACTTTAAAGTTTTTATTACCCTATTTTAAAATATTTTCTTAGTTTGTTTTTACCACAATCCAAATAAGACAATGATGTATCAAATGGATTCTCAAATTTCTCTATCCACTCCTTGGATTACTAGAAAATGTTAGTTTCTAAACATTACTATTCCAGAAATCCACTTTAGGAAATGAGGGAAGGATGTTTCTAATTGACTGGATTATGGAGATATGTGGAAATCTCTGCAAATGAGAAATTAAATGAAAGGATAAAAAAAAGATTTATAGCTCTTATGAAATGGTTAACTGAGTCAGTAAACAATGACTAAGTAATTAGAAGGCAGTTTGATTGTTTGTTTGTTTGTGTTTTGAGATGGAGTCTCACTCTGTCGCCCAGGCTGGAGTGCAGTGGGCAGATCTCGGCTCACTGAAACTTAAGAGGTAGTTTTAATCACCTCTAAGCAACTATGCTTAAATATACACGTAATAATACATTACCATAAAAGATGATTGAGGTGTGATAAAAATTATTCAAAAATATGAAATAATAATGTTAATATTTATTGAACACATATATGTGAGCCACTTTTCCAAAAACTTTGCATTTATTCCCTCAGTTATTCTTCCACACAGTCATATAACATAGGTGCATGTACCGTCCTCATTTTACAAATGAGAGAAACTGAGGCTTAAAGAGGTTAAATAGATCTCTCCAGTCACAAAAGCAAATAAATGGCAGAACTGGCATTTGAACTCAGATATTCTGATTCTAGAATGCAACTTATTGTGCCTTTTTAGATAGGGTGTGATCACAAAATGCCCTAGAACAAAAACACATTTTACTTGGGGTAGACATGGGGCCATAAATAGCTTTTATGTAGAAAACTGAGAAACAGTAAGGCCCAAAGTGGCCCATCATCTTTAAGCGATTTCTTAGACAAGATGGGGAATTTTCAAGGCATCTGTGGATCTCCTAGCTTTTAGAGGCCCTGTAGTTTCAAGTTTCAATCTGAGTCCTTGAGACAATTCTTAATGACCAATAGAAGTGACGGCTCCACATGCCCAGAGTCAGGAGAATGGAAGGGCATGATCCCTTATGGCACAAAGTGTCTATTGGGATAAAGAAAGAGGACTGTGATCCCTTCCTAATTCAAATTTATATCCATGTACCCAACAAATATTTTCAAAATAACTTTTAAAACCATATCTATCACATTTTAAAATAACTTTTAAAACCGTATCTATCACATTTTAAAAGACTGAATATTCCCATTAATCTATTTTTAAAACTGGTGCTTTTGGAAATGTGAATATAAATTAAACAGAAATAGAAGATTGAAGCAAAAAAATAAAACAATAAACATTTTAGGTTGGTAAGCATGACTTAAAGATTAATTACATTGTTAATATCAAGCAATTGATTTGTTCTTTTAGCATATAAGACATCACATCAGAGTACTGTTTCATTCCCATTCATTTCATAAAAGAAATGATGTCTGGTATTTTGAGCAGACTGATTACAAACTGACATAGAAAATAATGATTCTAAAGAGAACAAACCATAAACTACAAAGTCACACATTGCTGCTATCCATAAAAGTTGCCAATTATTCTCTATATCTGGAACCAGCAGAATGACAATCAAGAGACAAGAAGAAAACTGTCTTGTATTTGCCATGGCAGCAAAAGAATTTCTATTCACTGGGTACACAATCTCAGTTATAAAAGAATAATAAGCTCAGGCCTGACTTTTCAGTGATACCTAAATCAATCATAGATCTTGATTGAAAAAACTAATCTTGACAAATTTGAATTGCTGCTTTTCAGTCACAGTTTATTCTAAAATCAACCAAGTATATTTTTATAATGGCATATAATTTTACATGTTTTGTAGACCAGGTTTATTTTCTCACGGTTATTTCTACTTTGTCAGTATCTAGGCTGTCCTTATGGATTCTCTGCTCATCTGTTCAAAGTGTTATATTGGCTGGATTGCCTGGAAGGTATTCAGTGAAACTGTCAGTCACAGTAAAGTCCATCAGGCTTTCCCCTTCCTTTTTGAATACCTGGCTTCTATTAGTGTCCCTCCATTATCAAAAAACTCCTGCATGATCAAATGCAGTTGCATATATAAAGAAGACTGACTAGGAAAAGAGAAAACTTCCTCTGCCATGTGATATAGTAGATAGCACTTTCTCAGAATCTCAGAATGGTTCTCAAAGAAGTCCAATGTGAAGCTGTTTAGGTTTTAAAAACACAAGTTGTCATTTGACAACTTTGTATTATTTCAATGAAGTTACAATTATTTTTAAATGAGTCCAATATAAAAGCTATATAAAACATTATATCTTCAGGAAAATTAGCCACAAATGTGGCATGTGTGTGTGTATGTGTCTGTGTATCCATTTAAGAACAAGGAAGATAGATTTTTAGAACAGAAACTCTTTTTAACTACTGCAGAGGCCACTGTTAATGAGAAAGTGATATTAGAATTAAGATATTCTCATATTGAGGTTTACCTATATATGAAGACATCCAGTACCTAGAATGCAAAAATTGGTATTTGTCTGAAGTTTGTATTTGGGAATAATCATACTGTGTTCAAATTGCAAAGTTCATAACTACTTTGATCAGGCAATGGTATAAATATAAATTAATATATTTATAAATAAAATGAAATATTTAATATAAAACTTAGTAAATGTTTCATTAATTATTGATTGATAACATTTGAATTACATTGAGTCAAAGTATGATAATTGTATTCTTATTTCTTTATTTGCACTTGGTAAAACTTAAGAATGTAAATGTATTGATTTCTATTTTTTGTTTCAAGTCTGTCCTCCACAAACACCTGTCAAATACACTACAAACTGCCACGGAGCTAGCCACATTATCAAAGCCCAAACTGAATATTATCATTTTTTAATATTACTTTATTTATTTTTAATTATTGTGGATACACAGTAGGTGCACATATTTAGTGTGTACATGAGAAGTTTTGTTACAGGCATGCAACGTGAAATAAGCACATCATAGAGAATGGGGTGTCCATCCCCTCAAGCATTTATCCTTTGAGTTGCAAATATTCCAAATACATTCTTTAAGTTATTTTAAAATATACAATTAAGTTATTATTAACTATAGTAACCCTATTAGGCTATCAGATAGTAATTCTTATTTATTCTTTCTATTGTTTCGTACCCACTAACCATCTGTATCTCCCCTGGATCCCTCACTATCCTTCCCAGCCTCTGGTAACCATCCTTCTACTCTCTATGCCCATGAGTTCTATTGATTTAATTTTTACCTCCTACTAATAAGTGAGAACATGCCATGTTTTATATATATATATATAACAGTTTCTTTATCCACTCATTGACTGATGGGCATTTGGGTTCATTCCATAATTTGCAATTGCAAACAGTGCTGCTATAAACATGCATGTGCAAGTATCTTTTTCAAATAATAAGGTCTTTTCCTCTGGGTAAATACCAAGTAGTGTGATTCCTAGATCAAATTGTAGTTCTTCTTTTAGTTCTTTAAGGAATCGCCACACTGTTTTCCATAGTGGCTATACTAGTTTACATTCCCACCAGCAGTGTAGAAATGTCCCCTGATTACCACATCAGTGCCAATATCTGCTGTTTTTATTTTTATTTTTTGATTATGGCCTTTCTTGCAGGAGTAAGGGGGTATTGCATTGTGGTTTTGATTTGCATTTCCCTGATCATTAGTGGTGTTCATCACTTTTTATATGTTTGTTGGCCATTTGTGTATCTTCTTTTGAGAATTCTCTATTCATGTCCTTAGCCCACTTTTTGATGGGATTGTTTTTTTCTTACTGATCTGTTTGAGCTTGTTGTAGATTCTGGATATTAGTTCTTTGCCAGATGTACAGATTGTGAAGATTTTCTCCCACTCTGTGGATTGTCTGTTTACTTTGGTGACTGTTTTTTGCCATGCAAAAGCTCTTTAGATTAAATAAGTCCCAAGCTATTTGTTTTTATTGCATTTGCTTTTGAGTTCTTGATCATGAAATCCATGCCTAAGCCAATGTCTAGAAGGGTTCTTCCTATGTTAACTTCTAGAATTTTTAGTTTCAAGTCTTAGATTTAAGTCCTTAATCCCTCTTGAGTTGATTTTTGTAGAATATGAGAGATGAGGATTCAGTTTCATTCTCCTACATGTGGCTAGCCAATTATCCCAGCAACATTTGTTGAAAAGGGTGCACCTTCTCCAGTTTGTTTTTGTTTGCTTTGTGGAAGATCAGTTGGCTGTAAATATTTTGATTTATTTCTGGGTTCTCTCTTCTGTTCCATTGGTCTATGTGTCTATTTTTATACCAGTACCATGCTGTTTTGGTGACTATGGCCTTATAGTATAGTTTGAAATCAGGTAGTGTGATGACACAAGACTTCTATTTCTATCTATCTATCTATTTATCTATCTATCTATCTATCTATCTATCTATCTATCTATCTATCTATCTATCTATCATCTATGCTTAGCCTTGCTTTGGCTATGCAGGCTCTTCTTTGGTTGCCTATGAACTTTCGAATTGTTTTCTCTAATTCTGTAAAGAATGATGGTAGTATTTTCATGGGGATTGTGTTGAATTTGTAGATTGCTTTTGGCAGTATGGTCATTTTTGCAATATTTATTCTACCCATCTGTGAGCATGGGATGTGTTTTTATTTGTTTGTATCATCTATGATTTATTTCAGCAGTGTTTTGTAGTTTTCCTCATAGAGGTCTTTTGGTTAGGTATATTCTTAAGTTTAATTTTTTTTTCCAGCTATTGTAAAAGGGGTTGAGTTATTGATTTGATTCTCTGCTTGGTCACTGTTGGTGTATAGAAGAGGTACTGATTTGTGTACATTAATCTTGTATCTGGAAACTTTGTTGAATTATTTTATGATTTCTAGGAGCTTTTTGGAGGAGTCTTTAGGGTTTTAGAGTTGAGGTAAATGATTATATTGTCAGTAAAGAGTGACAGTTTGACTTCCTCTTCACCGATTTGGATGCATTTTATTTCTTTCTCTTGTCTGATTGCTCTGGCTGGGACTTCCAGTACTATGTTGAGGAGGAGTGATGAGAGTAGGCATCCTTGTCTTTTTCCGGTTCTCAGAAGGATGCTTTCAACTTTTCCCCATCCAGTATTATTTTGGCTGTGGGTTTATCATAGACAGGTTTTATTACATTGAGGTATGTCCCTTGTATGCCAATTTTACTGAGAGTTTGAATCATAAAGGGATGCTGTATTTTGTTGAATGCTTTCTCTGTATCTATTGAGATAATAATGTGATTTTTGTTAATTCTTTTTATGTGGTTTATCACATTTATTGACTTGCAGATGTTAAACCATCCCTGCATCCCTGGTATGAAACCCATTTAATCATGGTGGATTTTTTTTTATTTTGTTGCATTCAGTTAGCTACGATTTTGTTAAGTATTTTAGCATCTATGTACATCAGGGATATTGGCCTGTAGTTTTCTTTTTTTGGTTAAGTCCTTTCCTGCTTTCGGTATTAGAGTGATGCTGGCTTCATCAAATGAATTAGGGAGAGTTCCCTCTTTCTCTATCTTGTGAAACAGTGGCAAAAGGACTGGTACCAATTCTTCTTTGAATGTCTGGTAAAATTCTGCTGTGAATCCATCTGGTCCTGTACTTTTTTTTGTTGGTAATTTTTAAATTACCATTTCAATCTCGCTGCTTATTATTGGTCTGTTCAGAGTATCTAATTCTTCCTGATTTAAGCTAAGAGAGCTGTATTTTTCCAGGAATTTATCCATCTCTTTGCTTCAATCATATTACTTGTTATTGGTCGGCTCAGGTTTTGAATTTCTTCCTGGTTAAATCTTGGTAGGTTGTATGTGTCTAGGAATTTGACCATTTCTTCTTTATTTTCCAATGTATTGGCATTTAGTGTCCCATAGCAGCCACTAATGATCCTTTGAATTTCTGTAGTATAAGTTGTAATATCTAGTTTTATTTTTGATTTTATTTATTTGGATCTTCTCTATTTTTCTTAGTCTGGCTAAAAATTTGTCAATTGTGTTTAACTTTCCAAAAAACCATCTTGTTGTTTCATTGATCTTTTGTATTGTTTTCTTCATTTCAATGTTATTCCTAAGGTCATCTTTATTATTTTTTTCTAATAATTTTGGATTTGGTTTTCTTTTCTTTCCTAGTTCTTCAAGAAGCATCTTTAGATTGTTTATGTGAAGTCTTTCCTCTTTTTTATGTAGGCAGTTAAAGCTATAAACTTTCCTCTGATTACTGCTTTTTCTGTATCCCAGAGGTTTTAGTATGTTATGTTTCCACTATTGTTTTTGTCAATTTCTTTTTTAGTTTCCTTATAAATTTCCTCATTAACTCAGTGTCATTCAGAAGCATATTGTTTAATTTCCATGTGCTTGTATAATTATCAAAATTCCTTGTTATTAAATTCTAGTTTTAATGCATTATTTTCAGAGAAGATCCTTCATATTGTTTAAAATTTTCAATGTGTGAAGACTTATTTTGTGACCTAACATATAGTCTATCCTTGAGAATAATCCATGTGATAAAAAAAGAATGTGTGTTCTGCAGCTCTTGGATGAAATTGTTTCTAAACATGCATTAGATCCATTCAGTTTATAGTGCAGATTAAATCTAATGTTTCTTTGTTGACATTCTGTCTGGAAAATCTGTCCAATGCTGAACATTGGGTGTTGAAGTTTTTAGCTATTATTATGCTGAGGCTTATCTCTCTCTTAAGCTCTAATAATATTTCCTTTATAAATCTGGGTGCTACCATTTTGGATGCATATATATTTAACATTGCTATTATGTATCCTTTTTTAAAATTGATCATTTTATCATTATGTAGTGACTTTCTTTTTTTCTTCTTATAGTTTCTGTCTTTAATTCTATTTTGTCTGATATAAGTATAGCAACTCCTGCTCTTTTTTGGTTTCCATTGGCATGGGATATTCTTTTCTATCCCTTTATTTTCAGTCCATGTGTGTCTTTATAAGTGAAATGTGTTTCTTATAGGCAAAAGATCAATGGGCGATTTTTTTCATCCATTCACTTAATCTATGTCTTTTGATTGAACGGTTTATTCCATTTACATTCAATGTTATTATTGATAAGTAAAGACTTACTCCTGCCATTTTCTTATTAGTTTCCTGGTTGTTTTGTGATCTTCTCTCTCTTTTTTTCCATTCTTTCTTGTCTTCCTCTAGTGAAGATTATTTTCTCTGGTGATATAATTTAGATTCTTGGTTTTTTTATGAATCCATGAATGTTTTTTGGTTTGAGGTTACCATGAGACTTGTTAATATTATCTTTATCAGATTATGTTAACCTGATAACAGCTTCACACCATTTTCATAAATAAATCAAATTGAAAATGAATTTAAACTCACCTTAACTTCATCCCCCAACTTTTTAACTTCTTATTGTTTCTATTTATACCTTATTGTACTGATTAGGTCTTGAAAAGTTGTAGCTATTATTTTTGATTAGTTAATCATTTGGTCTTTCTACTTAGAATAAAAGTTGTTTACGCAACACAGTTACAGTGTTATAATATTCTGTGTTTTTTTTATGTACTTACTATTACCAGTAAGGTTTGTACCTTTAGGTGATTATTTATTGCTCATTAATCTTGCTTTCTGTTTGTTTGTTTGTTTTCCTGAAGTACTTCCTTTAGCATTTCTTGTAGACATGTCTGGTGTTGAGGGAAATCTTTAGCTTTTGTTTGTGTGAAAATGTCTTTATTTCTTCTTTATGTTTGAAGGACATATTCACCAGATATACTATTCTAGGGTAAAAGTTTTTTCAGTCAGCACTTTAAATATGCCATGCCACTCTCTCCTGGCCTGTAAAATTTCCACTGAGGAGTCTGCTGCCAGACATATCAGAGCTCCGTTGTATGTTATTTGTTTCTTTGGCTCTTTTTAGGATACTTTCTTCATACTTGACCTTTGGTAGTCTGGTTTTTAAATGCCGTAAGGTAGTCTTATTTGTGTTATATATGCTTGGTGTTCTGTAACCTTCTTATACTTGGATATTGGAAAGTTTTCTCCAGGTTTGAGAATTTCTCTGTAATTACCTTTCTGATTAAAATTTCTACCCCTATCTCTACCTTTTCTTTAAGGTGAATAACTTTAAGATCTGCCCTTTTAAATTTATTTTCTAAATCTTTTGTACATGCTTAATTGTTTTTGTTTGTTTGTTTGTTTGTTTTTAGATGGAGTCTCGCTCTGTCACCCAGGCTGGAGTTCAGTGGTTCAATCTTGGCTCACTGCAAGCTCCGCCTCCCAGGTTCACGCCATTCTTCTGCCTCAGCCTCCTGAGTAGCTGGGACTACAGGTGCCTGCCACCATGCCCGGCTAATTTTTTGTGCTTTTAATAGAGACAGGGTTTCACGTGTTAGCCAGGATGGTCTCGATCTCCTGACCTCATGATCTGCCTGCCTTGGCCTACCAAAGTGCTGGGATTACATGTGTGAGCCACCGTGCCTGGACTATTGTTTGTTTGTTTGTTTGAATTTTGTCTCTGTTTTAGTCTGTTTTCCCATGTCTGTAAAGAAGTACTCAAGATTGAGTAATTTATGAATAAAAGAGGTTTAATTCAATCACAGTTCTGCATGGCTGAGGAGGCCTCAGAAAATCTACATTCATGGTGAAAGGGGAAGCAGGCACCTCTTAAACTGCAGCAGGCCAGAGAACATGTGTAAGAAGCAAAGGGGGAAGAGCCGCTTATAAAACAATCAGATCTTGTGGGAACTCACTCACTGTCACAAGAACAGCATGGAAAAAACCACCCCGTAATCAAATCGCCTCCCACCAGGTCCCTCCCTCAACACCTGGGAATTACAAATCAAGATGAGATTTGGATGGGGACACAAAGACAAACCATATTATTCTGCCCAGGCTCCACACAAATCTCATGTCTGAAACCAACTGTGCCTTCCCAACAGTACCCCAATTCTTAACTCTTTCCAGCGTTAACAGAAAAGTCTAAGTCTAAAGTCTCACCTGAGTCAAGGTAAGTCCCTTCCATCTAGAAGCCTGTAAAATCAAAAGCAATTTATGTACTTCCCAGATACAACAGAGGTATAGGCATTGAATAAATGCTCCCCTTGCAAATGGAAGAAATTGGACAGAACAAAGGGGCTACAGGCCCCATGCAAGTCTGAAATCCAGCAGGGCAGTCATTAAACCTTAAAGCTCAAAAATAATCTCCTTTGACTCCCTGTCTCATATCCAGGGCACACTGATGCAAAGGGTGGGCTCCCACATCCTTGAGCAGCTCCACCCCTGTGGCTTTGCAGGGTACAGCCCTTAGTCTTAGCTGCTTTCACAGCTGGTGTTGAGTGTCTGTGGCTTTTCCAGGTACATGGTGCAACCTGTTGGTGGATCTACCATTCTGTTGTCTGGAGGACTGTGTCTCTCTTCTCACAGATCCACTAGCCAGTGCCCAAATGGGGACTCTGTGTGAGGGCTCCAACCCCACATTTTCCCTTTGCACTGCCCTGACAGAGGTTCTCCATGAGGGCTTTCTCCCTGCAGCAGACCTCTGCCTGAACATCCCGGTGTTTCCATACATCCTCTGAAATCTAGACGGAGGTTACTAAACCTCGGTTCTTGACTTCTGTGCACCTGCAGGCCCAACACCACAGAAAAGCCACCAAGGCTTGGGGCTTACACCCTCTAAAACAATGGCCTGAGCTGTACATTGGCCCCTTTTACCATGGATTAAATGCAGGGCACCAAGCTATCAGGCTACCCAAAGCAGCAAGACACTGTGCCCAGCCCATGACACAATTTTTTCCTCATATGCCTCTGGTTCTGTCATGGGAAGGGCTGCTGTAAAGTTGTCTGACATCCCCATTGTTTTGGTGATTATCGTTTGGCTCATTACTTATGTAAATTTTTGCAGCCAGCTTGGATTTCTCCCTAGCAAGTAGGTTTTTTTTTGTTTTGTTTTTTGTTTTTTTGTTTTTGTTTCTTTTTCCTATTGCATACTCAGGCTGCAAATTTTCCAAACTTTTATGCTCTGCTTCCCCTTTAAACATAAGTTCCAATTTCAGATCATCTCTCTCAAGTTCAAAGTTCCACAGATCTCTAGGGCATGGGCAAAATGCTGCCAGTCTCTTTGCTAAAGCATAACAAGAGTCACCTTTACACCGGTTCCCAATAAGTTCTTCATCCACATCTGAGATCACCTCAGCCTGGACTTCATTGCTCACATTACTATCAGCATTTTGGTCAAAACCACTCAACAAGTCTCTAGGAAGTTCCAAACTTTCCCACATCTTCCTGTCTTCTTCTGAGCCCTCCAAACTGTTCCACCCTCTGCCTGTTATCTAGTTCCGAAGTCAAATCCACATTTTTGGGTATCTTTATGGCAGTACCTCACTCTGTGGCACAAGTTTACTTTATTAGTCCATTTTTACACTGCTATAAGGAACTACCCGAGATTGTGTAATTTATGAAGAAAAGTGGTTTAATTGACTCACAGTTCTGAATGGCTGGGAAGACCTCAAGAAACTTACAATTATGTCAGACAGGGAGGCAGGCACATCTTACATGGCAGCAGGCGAGAGGGCATGTGTAGGAAGCAAAGGGGGGACAGCCCCTTATAAAACCATCAGATCTCATGAAACACATTCACTATCATAGGCACAGCATGGGAAAATTGCCCCCAATATCCAATGACCTCCCACCAGGCCCCACCCTTAACACTTGAGAATTCCAATTTGAGATGAGATTTTGGTGGGGACACAAAGCCAAACAATATCAGTCTTCTCTGACTGTGTATTTTCAAATAGTCTGTCTTCAAGCTAACTACTCATTTTTCTGCTTCTTTCTGCTACTAAATAACACAGACATTCTTCAGTATGCCAATTGCATTTTCAGCTGCATAATTATGCTTGATTCTTTTTAATTATTTTAATATCTGCTAAATTTATGTGATAGAATTCTGAATTCATTCTATTTGTTATCTGGAATTTCTTTCAGTTTCATCAACACAGCTATTTTGAATTCTCTGTCTGAAATATCACATGTCTTCCTCCAGGATTTAGTCACTAGTGCCATATTTAATTCATTTGGTGTTGTCATGTTTTCCTGAATGGCATTGATCCTAGTATATATTTTTTGGTGCCTGAGCATTGAAGGGTTATGTATTTATTGTTGTTTTCACTGACTGGGCTTATTTGTAGCCATCCTTCTTGGAAATGCTTTCCAGATATTTAAAAGCACTTGAGTGTTATGATCTAAGCTATATCTGCTTTGGTGTGGGGCCCCTTAAACCCTGTAATGCTGTGGTTCTTGAAGACTCATAGAGGTACTGCCTTGATGGTCTTGCACTAGATCCAGGAGAATTCTATTACCAGGCAGAGACCTTTGTTGTATTTTCTTACTTTCTCCCAAATATACAG
The DNA here is from genome assembly GCF_006542625.1 of Nomascus leucogenys. NCBI lineage: Eukaryota > Metazoa > Chordata > Mammalia > Primates > Hylobatidae > Nomascus > Nomascus leucogenys. The sequence continues at coordinate 76,180,479 of NC_044406.1, read as the reverse complement.
TCTCTTTCTCTATTCTGAGCCACTGAATGCTTGGTGTGGACTGACACAAATACCCTTGTGGCCACCACCACTATAAATTTACTGGGTCAGACCTGAAGCCAGCACAGCACTGGGTCTCACACAAGGCCTGCTGTAACTACTCCCTGGCTACTGCCTGTGTTCTTTCAAGGACTTGACTTGAAAGACAGCCAAGCCTGTGTCTTTCCCTTCAAGGCAGTGAGGTCCCCCAGGCCCTAGGTGGGTCCAGGAGTGCTGTCTGGTTGACAGGGACTACGGTCAAAACTCTTTAGAAACCTACCTGGTATTTTACTGTATTGTGGCTGAACTGGCACTCAAAACACAAGACGCAGCTCTTCCCACTCTTCCCTCCCCTTTCCAAAGGCAGAGGAACCTCACTCTCTAGCCACCACTACCCCTGGCCACAAGGTATACAGCCAGACTAGCACCAGTGTTCTCTTAAGGCTCAAGGTCTCTTATGTCAGCTTGTGGTGAGTGCTCCCTGGCCTGTGACTCAACCTTCAGGGCAGTGGGCTCCCCTCTGGCCTAGGGCAGGTCCAGAAATGCCATCTAAGAGTCAAGTCCTGAAATCAGGGGCCCCAAGGATCCACATGGTGTTTCACCCTCCCTCCCCTGCTGATGTTGATACCTGAAGTCAAGAAGTCTCAGAGGCATACCTAGACCACAGAGGTAGTACCTGAGTATCACTGCTGGCTTATTCAGGGCTGAAGGGCTCTTCACTTAGAAGATGATGATGTCTCAGTAGGGCATATACCTCCCAGTCCACTCTCTCTGATCCTAGTTCTGCCCTAGAACTCACCTATGAGTTGCAGTCCTTATGGCCTAGACTGCCTTTCAAGTTTAGAGACTGAGAGCACTTTGTCCCTTTGTGGCAATGTTTGTGGACCCTAGTTCAGACCCCTGGGATTGATGATTCCCCTCTGGCTAGGGATGGTTTAAATGCTCCCTCTGTGGGTGGGCATCAGCTGAGTTTGGTCTGGGTTTCCTTTGTACTCTAACAAAACAACAGTGAGTTCAATGCCTTACAATTGCTGTGTTCTCCCTCCCCCAGCACCCAGAGAAGCTCTCTGCACCATGCCACCACTGCTGGGTGTTGGGGAGGGGTGGCATCTGAGATTCACAGCTATTTGTTTTCCATGCCTTCAGTGCCTCTTTCATGTACATGAAGTTAAAAGCAGGTATGGTGAGTGCTTACCTGATTTTTCGTTCTTATGAAGGTGTTTTTTGGGTGTACATAGTTGTTAACTTGGTGTCCTTTTTTGGGAGGACAATTGGTGGAAGTTTCCATTCCACCATCTTGCTCTGCCTCTCCTTTTATTTTTCCAAAACTGAATATTAAATATAGTAATGTTCTGCTGTATTAGTCCATTCTCACACTGCTATGAAGATTTTATCTGAAACTAGGTAATTCATAAACAAAAGAGGTTTAATTGACTCACAGATCCAAATGGCTGGGGAGGCCTCAGGAATCTTACGATCATAGTGGAAGGCAAAGGGGTAGCAGGCACCTTCTTCACAAGGTGGCAGGAGAGAGACAGAATGCAGGAGAAACTGCCACTTTTAAATCATCTCCCGATAACTCCCTCACTATCATAAGAACAGTGTGGGGGAAACTGCCCCCATGATCCAGTCACCTTCCCACTAGGTCCCTCCCTGGACACAAAGGGATTACATTTCCAGATGAGATTTGGATGGGGACATTGAACCAAACAATATCATTCTGCCTCTGTCCTTTTCACATTTCAAAACCAGTCATGCCTTCCCAACATTCCAGCATTAACCCAAAAGTCCAAGCTCAAACTCTCATACAAGACAAGGCAAGTCCCTTCCGCCTAAGAGCCTATAAAATCAAAAGAAAGTTACTTACTTCTAAGATACAATGGGGCTGCAGTCATTGAGTAAATGTTCCCATCCCAAATAGGAGAAACTGGCCAAAACAAAGGGGCCACATGCCCCATGCATGTCCAAAACACAGCTGGGCTGTCATTAGATTTTAAAGCTCCAAAGTAATATTTTTTGACTTTATGTCTCATATCAAGGGCATGCTGATGCAAGGGCTGGGCTCCCAAGGCTGCACAGTGCAGCAGGGTCCTGGGCCTGGTCCACAAAACAATTTTTCCTTCCTAGGCCTCCAGGCCTGTGATGAGAGGAGCTGCCACAGATATCTCTGACATGCCCAGGAGTCATTTTCCTCATTGTCTTAGCTATTAATATTGAGCTCCTTGTTTCTTTTGCAAATTTCTGCAGCAGGCTTAAATTTCTCCCCAGAAAATGGGGTTCTTTTCTATCACATGGCCAGCCTGCAAATTTTCCAACTTTTATGCTCTGCTTCCCTTTTAAACATAAGTTCCAATTTCAAATCATCTCTTTGTGAACGCATACAACTGTGAGTTTTCAGGAAAAGCCAGATCACCTCTTGAATGCTTTGCTACTTAGAAATTCTTCTGCCAGATACCCTAAATCATCTCTCTCAAGTTCAAAGTTCCGCGGATCTCTACGGCAAGAGCAAAATGCTGCTAGTTTCTTTGCTAAAGCACAGCAAGCTTGAATTTTGCTCTAGCTCCCAATAAGTTCCATATCTCTATCTGGGACCACCTCAGCCTGGACTTCGTTGCTCACATTACTATCAGCATTTTGGTCAAAATGATTCAACAGGTCTCTAGGAAGTTCCAAACCTTCCCTCATCTTCCTATCTTTTTCTGAGCCCTCCAAACTGTTCCAAGCTCTGCCTGTTATCAAGTTCCAAAGTCGCTCCCACATTTTCAGGTTATCTTTATAGCAATGCCCCACTACCAATATAAATTATCTGTATTAGTCCATTCTAACACTGCTATAAAGATACTATCAGAGACTGGGTAATTCATAAACAAAAGAGATTTATGCATGGCTGGGCAGGCCTCAGGAAACTTACAATCATGGTGGAAGGTGAAAGGGAAGCAAGCACCTTCGTCACAAGGTGGCAGGAGAGACAGAGAGAACGCAGAGGAAACTGCCACTTTTTCTTTTTTTTTGTTTGAGATGGAGTCTCTCTCTGTCACCCAGGCTGGAGTGCAGTGGCATAATCTCGGCTCACCACAACCTCTGCCTCCTAGGTTCAAGTGATTCTCCTGCCTCAGCCTCCTGAGTAGCTGGAACTACAGGTGTGCACCACCACACCCAGCTAATTTTTTGTATTTTTAGTAGAGATGGGTTTCACCATGTTGACCAGGATGGTCTTGATCTCTTGACCTCATGATCCACCCACCTCGGCCTCCCAAAGTGCTGGGATTACAGGCGTGAGCCACCGGGCCTGGCCAAAACTGCCACTTTTAAACCATCAGATCTCATGAGAACACCCTCACTATCACGAGAACAGCGTGGGGGAAACTGCCCCCATGATCCAATCACCTCCCACCAAGTCCCTCCCTCAACACATGGGGATTACAATTCCAGGCGAGATTTGGGTGGGGACTCAGAGCCAAATCATGATAGCTGCATAATAATGTTTCAGTCAACAATAGACTGCATATATGACAGTGGTTCTGTAAGATTATAATGAAGCTGAAAAATTCTTATCATCTGGTGATATCATAGCTGTCATAATGTCATAATGAAACACATTACTCAAATGTTTGTGATGGTGTTGGTGTAAACAAACACGACACTGCCAGTTGTATAACTATATAGCACATACAATTAATTATATATAATATTTGATAATGATAATAAACAATGATGTTACTGGCTTATATATATACTATATTGTACTTTTTATCATTATTGTAGAGTTTATTCCTTTATTCCTTCTACTTATTAAAAATAGTTAACTCTAAAGCAGATTCAGGCAGGGCCTTCAGGAGGTATTCCAGAAGAAGGCATTGTTATCATAAGAGATACAGCTCCATGTGTATGATTGCCCCAAAGGCCTTCCAGTGATACAAGATGTGGAGGTGGAAGACAGTGATATTGATTATACTGATTCTGTGTAGGTCTAGGATTATGCATGTGTTTGTATTTTCATTTTTAACAAGAATATTGAAAAGAGAAAATAAAAATGTAAAAAACAAAAATACTTATAGAATAAGGATATAACAATATTTCTTACAGTATGTATTTGTGTTTCAAGGTATGTTATTACAAGCATCAAAAAGTTAAAAATATATAAATTAAAATAATATAAAAGTTAAAAATATTAAGTAAAAAGTTACAGTAAGCTATAATTATTAAAACCATATTTTAATTAATTGAGTGTAGCCTAGGTGTACAGTACCTTCACAGTCACTCACCACTCAATCACTGACCCACCTAGCACAACTTCCGGTCCTGCAAGCTTCATTTATGGTAAGTGCCCTATGCAGATATACCCTTCTTTTATCTTTGATATCATATTTTTACTGTCCTTTTTATGATTAGACATGCAAATATGTACCATTGTGCTACAACTGCCTACAATGTTCAGTACAGTAATATCCTATACAGGTTTGTAGCTATATAATATACCATGTAGCCTACATGTGTAGGCTAGCCCATCTTGGTTTGTGATGTTCAGACAAAGACAAAATTGCCTAACAACACATTTCTAAAACTGTATTCCCATTGTTAAGTGATGCATGACTGTAATAAGAAAATGGCTCTTCATAGATGGAGATAAGGGTGAAAGGATTGACTAATCAATTTATCAGGGAAAAAGTTTACTAAACAGAGTAATGCTGGATGTTAGGATGTGCATTATTTTATTCGTACATTATTATTTGTCATTAAATACAGGATTGTTACTTTCCAGCACACCAGATGTTCTCATCAGATGTTAGTATCTCATCAGATGTTGGTAATAGCCATTACCAACATCTGATGAGAACAGTGTCATAATGTGAGTTTTTGATGCAAAAAATTTACAAATATATATAATAATAATCCTAGAGAAATAGCAAGTTATAAAAAAGTAATAAAAACAAGTTGTTCAGTATTTCTGAAGCCCAGAATAAATGAGTACAAAAATCAGATGCATTTAGTAAAAAATAATGAAAAACTTACCAAGAATATTTTTAAGTAGAAAAAATAAAGTTACCTTCCAGGTAAGAAGAAGACATTAAAGGAACTCTAGACCCTGGGGAGAAAAACAGGGTATACTTTATATTTTAAAATAATGATTACAAAAAGGTTGAATAGAGGTAAAAAAAACAGTTTTATGTCCTCTTTACCACCTCTCATAAAGTGAGGCAGATACTGCAAAATGATGAAAATCTTCAGGAGTGAAAGATTTTAGAAATACTAGTATGGCAGCAGTCTAAAACAAAAATGACACAAATGTCTTAACCATTTTATATACTGTATATTATACTGTATATATAATATACAGAATCTAATTTGTATATTTCTGATTTCTTTGGGATTTGCTAATTTTGTGGACATTACAAATTATTTTATCTTCTATGCAGTACTTCCTTTCAAATGTTAATGTGTATTTTAGCCATAAATATTCATAAAATTAAAAAACGATGAAAAGTTTTATATTTTTCTTAACTCAATATTTGCCAAGTCTATGTTCCTGAATTAAATGTGAGAAAATGAAATGATTTGGACAACAACGTCCAGCAAGAGAAGCAATTCAAATATAAGATTAAGTTCAGCTTTGAGGTCTGTGATACCGTTTCTCTAAATTTCCAAGTTTTCTAACAATAAATTCCTGAAGTTTAAGAGAAGGAAGGTGAAGGATTGAAAATGAAGGATGTGGAGATAAGTGAAGCTCATAGTAAAAATTGCATGAATAATATATAGTGGCAGAATTTGAGACTTTTCTTTAGATCTTGCCACAGGGTTCCGGGAAGCTACCACAAAATAAAGCTCTTAATAAAAATGTGAGCTCCAATTGGGATTTCCCACGGTGATTGGTAGGAATGGAATTTACTAAACTTCCAAAGAAAGTTTTCTCATTTAATTAAATATTCTGATCATAGTAATACATCTCTAAAAATTAATTACCCCTTTTTCCAAGGATATTTCTGTTACCCTAAATTCTGTTTTACCTCTGTCAATAAAATGAACACTAAAAAACAAAAATTAGGGGAAGAATTATAATAGCTTTCAAACACAAATACCAGTAATCCTCATAGTTCATATTCAGATATTTAGGCACAATCTTTATAACACAGTCAGTTTCAATGCAACCCTGAGGTTATGACATAGTCGTCCCTAACATATATGGGCTCAGAATAACATCCCCCTTTGATTCATGTGGACTTCTGTTGCACCCTGGAGACACTTTCTTGAAGGAAACCTACAGTTGAGATGCCTCTCTATGTATCAATTATTACTTCTGTTCATCCCATCTTAGGAAAGGAATTAAAATAATGAAGAAAGAAATAAGGAGTTAAGAAAGGGAGAAAGAGAAAAGCTCAGACTTTGGAAAATAACAGGAGCTTTGATGTTGTCTATGCCTAGCATAAAATGAATACCTGAAGTGAGACTCTCAACCTTTTTATTCATGTGCTAGTATTTGGCATTAAGTACAGGATTGTTGCTTTCCAGCACACCAAATTCACGTACGGTTCAATGCGTACCCTAAAAAGCATTTCTTAATGAAATACCAAATAAGTGATTTGAGGTTGCCTTCTTCTCAATTCTTAAAATGCTTGACATTAATTACAAGTACCATATCAATATAAAAATTTCCAATATCCCTCTTTTTCGGGCCGTGTGATCTTAGTTTTTATCAAATGAGAAGAATGAGATTACAGCTACTGACATAGATATCTAAATAAATATGGGGATATTTTTAAAAACTTAAGTAAATTTAAACGAAATCTCTTCATATTTATGTTAGCTAAATTTCATTTAAGCATTTCATTAGTAAAATAAAATATATTTAGTTAGCTGTACCTTGATAACAGGGCATGGTTTTTGAAAGTGTAATCTTTTCTAAGAGGTGTGTATCTATATCTATATATCTACCTATCTATATATATTTATATAAACGTGTTAAATAGTATTGAAACTTTGAGGTGACTGTCATCGAATCATTGTTGTAATTTCCATTTAAAGTTGAAAACATAAAATCAAAACATTAATATAAAAATAAAATAATTAGAAGAAAACCTTCTTTAGAATTCAAATTAATATTATAAATAAACATTTGTGTTTTATTATATCTTCTTGGTTTAGTCAAACAGATGATGTGTTTTCAAAAAACACATTGCTCCAAGCCAATGATCTCTTGGTTTCCACATATTAACTAAGGCAAAAAGGCAGGGGAAACATCAAGCTATCTTTAGTGTACTCTTTTACTCATAAATGCACTTCATTATTTTCCAGTATTGTAGATGCAACCTTGGCTATAGCAGTTCTCTTAGTGAGCATTGTTCTTTGTTCTTAGATACACATTTAAAATATAAACAATTATAGACAAATATAAACAATTATTATTCAACAAATCAGTAGCAATCTTTTTATATTTATTTGTTAATCATAAACTAATGTTTGTGATACAATATGAAAAGTAAATATAGATATTTAAGCTGTTTTTCAAAAACTTCTAATTTAAATTTTAAAATTATGAAACAATGAAGCTATTTAAGAATGATTTAATCAACCACCTATACAGTTCTTTCTTAAATTAATCTTAGGAGCACTATTATATTTTTTCTTCAAAATGAAAATATAATGACATACTATATACTAATTTCGCACAGAATATCCCCCCACTTGCACCTTCTTCACATTTTTTTCAGATTTGTATTTTCACTAAGTGACTAATATTATCATAGCCCTCTAAACTTTTATGCTATGCTAGAATGGCAAAAGAAAATTATTTTATGCAAGAGAAAACATCTATTATTTGAGCCTCAGTGGCAGCAGTACCAGCTATTTCATGAATTTTTATGTTTTGGCAAGTATTCTCTTCTCTTTTAATGACCTAAAATTTAGTGCAACGCGTAAATTGTATTCATTTATTTTTGCAAGCTACTTTTAATACAAAAGTAAAAAATACATGATAACCACACCCTTACTAGTGTATAGCTGTCAAGGGAAGACTAACTAAATTATCTAGAGGGATGACAAAGGGAATTTCAAGAATCTTACATCATTTCTGACTATTTGGCTTAAAGAAGAGAAAAATTGCAAGGTAACTTTAAAAGTCATCATAGAAATTTTTACATATTTATATTTATCATCAGCTTTATACTGCTGAAGGGAGAGTAAGAGAATAGGACCGAATTTAATTGTTGGTTAGTTTTCAGATAACTTGTCAGTAGTATTCAAATTAACTCCTTATTTCTTGAACAAAGTTGCAAAATTGATCTACTTCAAAATAGTAACAGTTTAAATGGGAATTCATTTGGTTCTCAATTACCCAAATGTATTAGTTCGTTCTTGCATTGCTAAAAAGAAGTATCTGAGACAGAGTAATTTATAAAGAGAAGAGGTTTAATTGGCTCATGGCTCTGCAGGATGTACGAGAAGCATAATGCTGGCATCTGCTTGGCTTCTGGAAGGCCTCAAAAAACTTAACAATCATGGCAGGTGAAGGAGTAGGCACTGCACATGGTTGGAGAAGGAGCAAAAGAGTGGGGAGGCACTACACACTTTTTTCAACCAGAGCTTGCAAGGACTCACTCGCTATCATGAGAACAGCACCAAACGGATGGTGCTGAACTATTCATAAGAAACTACCTCCATGATCCAATCACCTCCCACCAGCCCCTACTCCCAGCATTGGAGATTACAATTTGACATGAGATTTGAGCAGAAACACAGATCCAAACCATATCACAAAACAACTAATGAACAGAAGCTGAAAGACCAGGTGAATCCCCAACCAGAGACCCTGTTGCCTTGCTGTTGAACTGAGAGTATAAGAAGCCCCCAGGTGCTAATAGATAATTTACAGAGTATAATAGTTGCTCCTGAGTTGGCTGAATGTTTTAGATATTTTCTGCAAAGAGTGGAACAAGATGATTTAACTATTTTTAGGACACTAAGGTTTGTAAAATGTCCTAATTTGATATGGTAGTTATAGGATTTAAAGTATCACAATTATATCACATATTTAACTCCAAATAATTTTGTGATCAGCCTAATCTAAGCACTTTCTAGTATCTTCAGCTATCGTGATGATTGAACATTCATAATTTTATCAGAAGGAAGAAGTAAAATATGCTGCTGTGAGAAGCCAGGCATTAGGAAATTTGGCTTATAGTCCCAGTTTTGCCACTAATTAGGTGTGGTCATTCTTTATAAGTCCCTTCTGCTTCTAAAATGCTAATGTATCTGTAAATACGCAATTATTATAAGGTCAATTCAATGGAAGTAGAAAGGATGAAAAAATTTCAGAGCAAATATTTTCTTCATCCTCAGATATGTACTAGTTGTGAAATTATAGCATATGTACTTGTTCTAATCATTTATGGTAAGTTCAAGTGTATCTACAATACTTAATATAGAAATAAAAGAAAATCTTGATCAGGTGCAAGAAGTATACAAAGTGCTATCAAACTTTCTTCTCCACTTTATTAAGATCAGACAAGTGCTTCGGAAAGGTGATTATTTAACATATTAAATCTCTTAATCAGATCCATAATTTGTAAAGAAGGGCTTAATTTTTCATCTTATTTTCCACCTTCTATTCTTGCATTAAACTTTCTATGTTTGCATCTTAAGAGGTCTTGAATCATTAACCCTACTTCCATCTTAGTTATCCTGAATAGCTTCTATAATGTTAAACACCAAGTGATCCATGCCAAGTTGCTGTTTTGTAATTGCTCTTAAAGCTTTTATGAGTGGTTGTATTTTTTATTCCAACTTTATTATGAACTCCTTCAGGGAAGGACCTCCATTTCTATTTCTTTGTCATCCTTCCACATAACATGTAGGAGAGGTGCGAGGTTAAATTAATGCTGTTGACTCTATTGTTTTTAAGCATCCGCCTGGTCAACATGCGGGAACTTGTAAGTCACAGATTCAAGTCTTAGATTTATTTCTTTCAAGTTTACCATTATCAATATATCAAGTGTTAGGTTTCTGTAAGAATGCTGATAAACTGGGCTGTCAGGAGTTAATAAAGTGTTTTTTTTAAAGTTTAGTTCCTGAGTCAATATTACCTGAGAAGTTTGTTAAAAATTCAAATTCCTATGTTCTACCCCCAAACCAATAAGTCAAATTCTGTGATACTGGATACTGAATTACTACATTTTTAATGAGCTCCCTACATAATTATTGGGCATAGTGAAGTCCAAGATCTTATTTAGCAATGTCAGGAAAGAGAATTGTCCCAGGAGTAGCCACATTTACTAGGGTCTCTGAAAATGAACTGCCTCCATCATTCTACTCTGTTACAAACTTTATAACTTTATATATTTAACAGATGTACTGTCTTTTATTCCTGCTGAGTTTCTAACCTTGGTTTTCCATTCTTCTTTTTTGTGTCACCTTTATCACAGACTCCTATTTCCGGTTTTGTGGTCTTGACTAGATAAACTGATCATCACTCCTAATTGAAACTCTCTTTACTTAATAACCTGGTTTCAATGTTCTTTATTCTTGGACTATACCCTGATTTTTGTTTCATTCATTCATTGTGGCTCTACAGAAAGCTCTTGAATTCCTTTCCCTCATAGAAGGTTTTTACTGACAAATTTTGGGGGTGAAAATAAGCAAGCTCATTACTAACAATGAGAAAATTGAGTAGGTTTTAAGATCTAAGCTACGTGTTTGTTTTAAGGAGATGAATTTTTATCACACTATGCTGGCTACTATAATTCTTTGCTTATAGTACTTGCTGAAATTTCTAATGTAGTATCCTAGTTGCCTAATTAACATGGAACATTAAGTGCCTTTGGATTAAGGCATTTAAATTATATTGACCTAAATGTTTTATAATTGGACATTACATCCTCAAAGAAAATTAATTTCTTTATTGTCTTATCAAGGTACATTTTATTTTTTACATTTGGCATGGTCTTTATTCAAAAAAGGATATTAAAAAGTATGGTTTTATGTCTCCAAATCTTCTCTGAGATTATCTGCTATGTCCAGCCATTTTTTGAAAAACACAATATTGCAGTATCATGACTGTTCTGGAAACAAACATTTTCTTTCTGAAGCATATGCAGTCTATACTGTAGGGCTCACATATAGAGAATTTAATAATAAAAGATCAAGATTAAAGACTCTATACTCTCCTAGGAACTACAGAAAAGTTTTCCTGATTGTTCTCATGACTAGGTTTTTTTGTCAAAAGGAATACTTTTCTCTTCCAGTTAAGGTATAATATTAATCATTATATTAATTGTACTCAATTTGAGTATACTAAAACTTTTCTGTATTACTTAGCCACTAATCCTAAATCTTCTTTTTCACCATTTTGACTTTAAACCTTTACCACTAGAATATTGAATGATGCACATAGTACCATTATAGCCCTGGAGTATTTTGAGTTGGATTATGAATTAACATTTACTGATGAGTTTCACAGTTTCCTGTTTTTGTTATAGTAATTATCATCTTTTCATTTCTAGTTGCAGTACTCTCTTAAGTATTTCTTGTAAGGCCAGTCCAATGGTCATAAATTCCCTTGGCTTTTGTTTAGGAAGGTCTTCACTGTTTCTTCATTTGTAAAGGTTGGTTTTGCTGAATATGGGATTAGTGAAAGACAGTGGTTTTTTTTTTCCTTTTATCACTTTGAATATATAATTGCATTTTCTCCTGACGTGAAAAGTTTCTACTGAGAAATCTGCTGAAAGTCCAATGAGTATTCCTTTAAATGTGATTTGGTGCTTACCTTTTGTAGCTTTTAGAATTCTCTTTCTGTCTTTGATTTTGGACAGATTGTTTATAGTCTGCCTCAGAGGGGATATATTTGGGTTGAACATAATTGGAAACAGTTGAGCTTCCTGAATCTGGATGATCGTGATAAGATGCCATACTTGGAAAGTGTTTAACTACTTCGTTAAACAGGTTTTCTGTGACTGTCTCCATCACTTCTCCCTGGAACTCTCTCTCTTTTTTTTTTTTTGTCTCGCTCTGTTACCAGGCTGGGGTGCAGTGGCGCAATCTTGGCTCACTGCAACCTCTGCCTCCTGGGTTCAAGCGATTCCCCTGCCTCAGCCTCTCGAGTTGCTGGAACTACAGTCACGCACCACCACGCCGAGCTAATTTTTGTACTTTTAGTAGAGACGGGGTTTCACCATGTTGACCAGGATGGTCTGTCTCTTGACCTCGTGATCCACCTGCCTCGGCCTCCCAAAGTGCTGGGATTACAGGCGTTAGCCATGGCGCACAGCCTCGAACACTGTTAAACTGTGAATTTCTTTATTTAGCTGTGTCTCATAAGTCCTGTAGGCTTTATTCATTATCCTTTATTATTATTTTTTCTCTGACTGAGTCATTTCAAAAAGCTTGCCTTTGAGTTCAGAAATACTTTCTTCTGCTTAATCTAGTCTATTATTAAGCTTACAATTGTATTTTTATTTCATTATGAAATTCTTCAGCTCCAAAATTTCTGCTTAATTCTTTTTCATTGTATCTATCTCTTTGTTGAATTTTTCACTTGGATCACAAATTGTTTCCCTAATTTTTCTGAATCGTTTGTTTGAATTTTTTTGTATCATGTTGAGTTTCCTTATAATCATTATTTTAAATTCTTTTTCAGGCATTTTGTAAATATTCTTTCTACATTCCCTGTTCTTTCTAGGCTTTAGATGCCTACGTCTCAGTTTTACCATCAGGCGTAGGCTCCTGGCAGCCAAGGTTGTGATGCTACAGAATTTCATTCTCCAGTGATCTGTTACTGGAAACTTATCATGTTTCTTTGTATGTATTATGTTTCCTTGCTTTTTCATGTTTCTTATGTGCTCAGGTTGGTATCTGTGCATCTAGTAGAACAATTGGTTTTTTTTTCCAATTTTGTGAGTAGCTTTCCCAGAGAGTCTTTCTTTCCTACAGATGAATCCTAGAGTGTCACTTTTATACGGTATATATGTCAGTGGCCTAGGCTATGGAGCTCTGGGATGGCAGTGTCACCGTTTTGCTGGGAAGGAAACACCAGGCTGGTTGTCATGCTGGATGTGGGGGTGGAAAGCTCTCCAGGGGGTTGGAACAGCCACTAAACTGGCTATGAGGCTGGGCATGGGCACACACATATATGTGCAGGTGTGGGAAGCTGGCAAGTTGTTCAGAAGATTCTCTGCTGTGCAGGTCCAACTGTTTCCTAGGGAGGAGAGTATCACGTGGCTTTGGTTGCCTAGGTCTTCGTTTTAACATCAGGTCCAGGCTCTTGGCAGCCAGGGTTGTGGTGCTGCAGGCACCCATGTGAATGTGATAGAATGATGATGAGGTCTCAGGGACAAAGAGTATAAGTGGTTATTGGCCTCCAATGCAGGACACACTGTAATGGTGAGTCCAGTTTGAAGATGGTGCTAAGATGAAACAGCTTAGGATACAGGGTTGCAGAACTATATTTTTAAGAATGTTCTCAAAAGCTTGGAATCTTTTATAGTAGATTAGGTAATACATGTCAAGATGACAATTAATGTAAATATAAAAGTGAGGTGTTTCTAACTGCCTGGGAAAACTTCCTTGCAAAAATCTCATTAACTAAAAATTACAGATTATTTTCATCTGTTGTTCAGGAATTTCAATGATAAATTTTTCCATTGTTTTCATTATTTCATTCCATAGTTTTATAGTTTTCACTGATTCTTCATTGTCTACAACAGTACCTCTTAAATTTTCCTGTAAAATGGAAATTTTTGAGAACCGGAGGAAAGTGAATGGAACCTCTCCCTCAAAATAGTCACACACACAATATATTTTAGAGATTTCTTAAGGATTAATAAGCTCTGACTTCTAAGAAAATGTCCAAGTTCCTATCTTGTGTTTTAAGAGCCTCCATAATATAGCTCTGACCTTCTTTTTCAGTCTCCTCATTTTGTACTCTTCTCCAATATATGTCTTTCATTTCTACAAAACTGAAGTCTTCCATTGGAGTATACATTAAACTTATCTGCTTCATTACCTTTTTCCCTAGAAAGGCAATAGAAAGGTTTTTCGTTCTTCCTATAATTAATTCTTTCCCATAGCTGTATTAAAATGTGTCCATTCCTCAAGCTTAATCTCAAATTATGTCACCTCCATGAAACATTCCAAGATTGTTCTGGCCAGAAAGACTTTCTTTTCTTTGAATGCCTATGGAGCTCACTGACTAAGCAATTTAAAGTATTCTTATATTGCACTTCTTTTTTACAGTCAGGAAACCTTTCAAGTGAATACACTTTATCTCTCCAACTATGCCATAAGCCTCTGGTGAAAATTAGCACATATTATTTACCTTTTTATTCATTTGTATGAGTAGGAAACCATCATGCACATAAATGAGGGCTCAATAAATAATTCTTGAATGGAGGAAACATTAATAGAAAACCAACATCTTAAACAACTGAATTTTGGCATGTTGCAACATACTTCAGACTAAATTAAGTAGCTGTGTTGCTTACAATTTTATGTGACAGTCTGTTACTCATGCATTGTTTTCAGTTTTGTTACAGGTACTGTAATCAACATTAACCAGAAAAAGACACCTAAGTCTCACTGTGCTGATAGCAGTCTAGTTTTACAGGAAAAGGGTAGACAAGAAATGTAGTAGATAGCTTCCCTTTAGTAAGCTACCCAGGGCTTGATGAAGAACGAATTGCTTCTGTTATATAAGTGCTGAGAAAATTGCAAGGTATTTAGTATGGCTACTGATGAAGAAAGAGCAATAGACAATGGGGGAGGAGGGCAAGACACACATTCTGTACAGTAATATTTGAAAGCATGCAAGGGATGAGTCATAGTGACTAATAGTGATAAGCTAAGAAATGTTAACCAGAAGTTACAAAGAACTATGAATTCACTGCTGATCGTTTCAATAAATATGATCATTGATATTTGATCTCTTTCAGTGCAAATGATAGTGTAAGTATAATATATATGTATTGATTTAGAAAATACATACATTATAGTGTTTCCAGAGTAAACCTTTATGTAATGGTTAATGTTCAAAATTTCAATGATGCTTATTTAATCCTAAAACATCGGATAACTGAAAACTATTTAAGTTTTCTCACTTCTAGTCACCTTTTCTTAGTTATTTTTAGTCTACTTGTAAAATCTTATTTCTCAAACAAACACCATAGCTGAAAATTTTCCATTCTTCATGGTGAAATGATTATCTAAATGGAATAGAAACACCATAAGTAAGATATACTCAATGACTATATTTTTCTTTTAGCATAGGAAGATGATAAAAATTTTTATATAATAAAGACTGTCTTATATCTGTCATTGTTTTTCTTTTGAGAGATAAATCACAGCAATGTAAATATTATTTTAAAGTAGCAGGCCATATTTTTATTTGAAAATACAAATAAATATATACCACTTCATTAGTGTTCGTGGAATCCTCAGTGATTAAAAAATAAGTTTTTCTGTTATACCCAACTGTGATTTTATTAGTTGCTACATCCTTAAAATTGATATACACTGAATGACAGCCACAATTAATATCATGTTAATCAGATTTGATACTGCATGTAGTTACTAGATGTTATCAAAACTTTAGCTAACTTCCTTAGGATTGCCTTTAGGATATTATCTTGTTTCTAATGTGTAGGATTTATGCATTAGAGATGGTAACAGCGCATTGATTTTGACTCCGTATTACGTTAACTAGTTGCCAACAAACACAAGCAAAGCAAACAACAACCAATACCCAGTTTTCCCAATTGGATGGTCCTTTATCGCTGACTTAGGAAATTGATTCACTCAGATAACCCTTGCTAAAATATTGCATTGTTTTAAAGAAAACCTGAGATAGTTTAATCATAGAATAGAGTCCCCACATACCCCGCACTCAATTTATTTTACTATTAACAATTTGTTAGTATTGTAAATATGTTACAATTAAGTAACCAATATTCATACATTATTATTAACTAACGTCCATTTTTGTTCAATTTCCTCAGTTTCCACCAAAGGTCCCTTTTCTGTAACACATCACATTTATATTTCATGTCTCCTTTGGCTCTTCTTGGTTGTGACAGTCTCTCAGATTTTCTTTTTTGATAATACTGACAGTTTCAGGAGCATAGACCAGGTATTTCATGGAATGTCCCCCTATGTAAATTTCTCTGATGTTTTTCTTATGATTAGATTGGAATGATGGGGATGGGGGAGGAAGATAACAAAGGTAAAATATTATTGTCATTACATCACACTAAGTGTACATATTGTCAACATGACTGAACAATATTTTAATGTTTAAAATGTTTAATTGACAGTTAATAATTGTGCTTCTTTATGGGGTACAATGCAATGTTTTGATCCATGTATACATTAAAAAGATTCGATAAACTAATTATCGTATCTGTCACCTCACCAATTTATTTTTATTTTTTGGTGAGAATGTAAAAAATTTTAGCAATTTTGAGCACTTTTGATGTTAAACTTGAGTATCTGGCTAAGCTCATATTTCTCAGACTTCTCCACTAGTGGTGTAAATTTACACTTTCCTGCCCTTCTTTCATACCGTACTCAACCCTTTGGAAAGAAGTCACTGTGTGAAGCTTACACTTAAGGCCCAGTATTCTGCTTGACCTCTTTGAGGGCAGAGTGCTGGCATAAATTATTTGAAATTCTTCTGCACAGAAAAATTGTCTTTTTTCTTTCATTTATTTATTTATTTTTATTTATTTATTTTTTTGAGATGGAGTCTCACTCTGTCACCCAGGCTGGAGTGTAGTGGCCCAATCTCGGCTCACAGCAACCTCTGCCTCCCACGTTCAAGCAATTCTCCTGCCTCAGCCTCTCGAGTAGCTGGGATTACAGGTGCCTGCCACCACGTCCGGCTAATTTTTGTATTTTTAGTACAGACGGGGTTTCACTATGTTGGCTAGGCTAGTCTCGAACTCCTGACCTCAAGTGATCTGCCCGCCTTGGCCTCCCAAAGTGCTGGGATTACAGGCATGCACCACCGTGGCCAGCCTTCTCATTTACTCAATCATTTATTTATATCAGTGTGGACTCATGGGTGTTTATTTTATATTATGATTTGCAATTCAATAGTACTTCATTTTGCTATTTAAATTGTTCCAGTTTTGGTTATTGGGAGCTTTTTTAGTTGATCCCTGTGTCCCTTTGACATACCTACATCATTTTTTTGAATACTTATTTTCTGGCACTACAAGATGTTCCAGGTTCATCTTTCAGAATATTGATTTTGACTTAAGTTTATTAACTGAGGATCCAGTGTTCCCCAGTGCTCCTCCTTGATTTCAGTTTTTCTTTCTCCTTTAAATAAAATAATTTCACACTGGTACAAATACATACATATACATATATGTGTACATATATGTATAAAACACTGCAATTATTTTCACTAATAAAGTCATATGACTTATAATGTCTTAAGGCATCAACAGGATTAGCATTAGGGGCAACAGTCAGAAAGAAGACATACAAGTTTCCAAAAAAGTCTTTAAAGTACAAAGTGACTGAACATTTGTGCAATTTGCAACATGTCAATATAATTAATATGCTGCTCTTGACATCACTAATTAATATGCTGCTCTTGACCTCACATGTTATATAATACAATGCATTTTGAAGCCTTTATTTCTATTTCCAAATGCAAAAATTAAATGTCTTTCACATATCAGAAATAATAACTATGTTTAATCATAAAAGAATATGTCTCCAAAGTATCACCAAGACCCTTAAATGAGAGTCCCCAAATTTAGAAATATTAAATATATTTTAATGAATGTTAATTATATATGTGATACCATACTGTCAGGAATGAGACATGAGGACCATGGTACCTCACTCTCAGGATTTAGGCAATGAGTAGCAAGGATTTGAAATCAACCAGCAAAGGTTTCATCTCTAAAAATGTTAGGAATCAAGATGGCCGAATAGGAACAGCTCCGGTCTCCAGCTCCCAGCCCGAGAGACACAGAAGACTGGTGATTTCTGCATTTCTGCCTGAGGTACCGGTTTCATCTCACTAGGGAGTGCCAAACAGTGGGTGCAGGACAGTTGGTGAAGTGCACCGTGCGTGAGCCTAAGCAGGGCGAGGCACTGCCTCACTCGGGAAGCGCAAGGGGTCAGGGAGTTCCCTTTCCTAGTCAAAGAAAGGGGTAACAGATGGCACCTGGATAATCGGGTCAGTCCCACCCTCATACTGCGCTTTCCCAACAGGCCTGGAAAACGGCACACTAGGAGATTGTGTCCCGCATCTGGCTCGGAGGGTCCTATGCCCACGGAGTCTCGCTGATTGCTAGCACAGCAGTCTGAGATCAAGCTGCAAGGCGGCAGCGAGGCTGGGGGAGGGGCGCCCGCCATTGCCCAGGCTTGCTTAGGTAAACAAAGCAGCCAGGAAGCTCGAACTGGGTGGAACCCACCACAGCTCAAGGAGGCCTGTCTGCCTCTCTAGGCTCCACCTCTGGGGGCAGGGCACAGACAAACAAAAAGTCAGCAGGAAATTCCAGAGACTTAAATGTCCCTGTCGGACTGACAGCTTTGAAGAGAGTAGTGGTTCTCCCAGCACGCAGCTGGAGATCTGAGAACGGACAGACTGCCTCCTAAAGTGGGTTCCTCACCCCTGAGCAGCCTGAGAGGCACCCCCCCAGTAGGGACAGACTGACACCTCACTTGGCCGGGTACTCCTCTGAGACAAAACTTCCAGAGGAACTATCAGACAGCTGAATTTGTGGTCTCACGAAAATCCGCTGTTCTGCAGCCACCGCTGCTGACACCCAGCCATACAGGGTCTGGAGTGGACCTCTAGTAAACTCCAACAGACCTGCAGCTGAGGGTCCTGTCTGGTAGAAGGAAAACTAACAAACAGAAAGGACATCCACACCAAAAACCCATCTGTACATCACCATCATCAAAGACAAAAAGTAGATAAAACCGCAAAGATGGGGAAAAAACAGAGCAGAAAAACTGGAAACTCTAAAAAGCAGAGCACCTCTCCTCCTCCAAAGGAATGGAGTTCCTCACCAGCAACGGAACAAAGCTGGATGGAGGATGACTTTGACGAGTTGAGAGAAGAAGGCATCAGACGATCAAACTACTCTGAGCTACGGGAGGAAATTCAAAACAATAGCAAACAAGTTAAAAACTTTGAAAAAAAATTAGAAGAATGGATAACTAGAATAACCAATGGAGAGAAGGGCTTAAAGGAGATGATGGAGCTGAAAGCCAAGTTTCGAGAACTACGTGAAGATTGCAGAAGCCTCAGTAGCAGATGCGATCAACTGGAAGAAAGGGTATCGCTGATGGAAGATGAAATGAATGAAATGAAGCAAGAAGGGAAGTCTAGAGAAAAAAGAATAAAAAGAAATGAACAAAGCCTCCAAGAAATTTGGGACTACGTGAAACGACCAAACCTACGTCTGATTGGTGTACCTGAAAATGACGGGGAGAATGGAACCAAGTTGGAAAACACTCTGCAAGATATTATCCAGGAGAACTTCCCCAATCTAGCAAGGCAGGCCAACATTCAGATTCAGGAAATACAGAGAATGCCACAAAGATACTCCTCGAGAAGAGCAACTCCAAGACACATAATTGTCAGATTCACCAAAGTTGAAATGAAGGAAAAAATGTTAAGGGCAGCCAGAGAGAAAGGTCGGGTTACCCACAAAGGGAAGCCCATCAGACTAACAGCTGATCTCTCGGCAGAAACTGTACAAGCCAGAAGAGAGTGGGGGCCGATATTCAACATGCTTAAAGAAAAGAATTTTCAACCCAGAATTTCCTATCCAGCCAAACTAAGCTTCATAAGTAAAGGAGAAATAAAATACTTTACAGACAAGCAAACGCTGAGTGATTTTGTCACCACCAGGCCTGCCCTAAAAGAGCTCCTGAAGGAAGCACTAAACATGGAAAGGAACAACCGGTACCAGCCACTGCAAAAACATGACAAATTGTAAAGACCATCGAGGCTAGGAGGAAACTGCATCAACTAATGAGCAAAATAACCAACTAACATCATAATGACAGGATCAGATTCACACATAACAATATTAACGTTAAATGTAAATGGGCTAAATGCTCCAATTAAAAGACACAGACTGGCAAACTGAATAAGGAGTCAGGACCCATCAGTGTGCTGTATTCAGGAAACCCATCTCACGTGCAGAGACACACATAGACTCAAAATAAAGGGATGGAGGAAGATCTATCAAGCAAATGGAAAACAAAAAAAGGCAGGGGTTGCAATCCTAGTCTCTGATAAAATAGACTTTAAACCAACAAAGATCAAAAGAGACAAAGAAGGCCATTACATAATGGTAAAGGGATCAATTCAACAAGAAGAGCTAACGATCCTAAATATATATGCACCCAACACAGGAGCACCCAGATTCATAAAGCAAGTCCTGAGTGACCTACAAAGGGACTTAAACTCCCATGCAATAATAATGGGAGATTTTAACACCCCACTGTCAACATTAGACAGATCATCGAGACAGAAAGTTAACAAGGATATCCAGGAATTGAACTCAGCTCTAAACAAAGTGGACCTAATAGACATCTACAGAACTCTCCACCCCAAATCAACAGAATATACATTTTTTTCAGCACCACACCACACCTATTCCAAAATTGACCACATAGTTGGAAGTAAAGCTCTCCTCAGCAAATGTAAAAGAACAGAAATTATAACAAACTGTCTCTCAGACCACAGTGCAATCAAACTAGAACTCAGGATTAAAAAACTCACTCAAAACTGCTCAACTACATGGAAACTGAACAACCTGCTCCTGAATGACTATTGGGTACATAATGAAATGAAGGCCGAAATAAAGATGTTCTTTGAAACCAACGAGAAAAAAGACACAACATACCAGAATCTCTGGGACACATTCAAAGCAGTGTGTAGAGGGAAATTTATAGCACTAAATGCCCACAAGAGAACGCAGGAAAGATCCAAAATTGACACCCTAACATCACAATTAAAGAACTAGAAAAGCAAGAGCAAACACATTCAAAAGCTAGCAGAAGGCTAGAAATAACTACAATCAGAGCAGAACTGAAGGAAATAGAGACACAAAAAACCCTTCAAAAAATTAATGAATCCAGGAGCTGGTTTTTTGAGAAGATCAACAAAATTGATAGACCACTAGCAAGACTAATAAAGAAGAAAAGAGAGAAGAATCAAATAGATGCAATAAAAAATGAAAAAGGGGATATCACCACCGATCCCACAGAAATACAATCTACCATCAGAGAATACTACAAACACCTCTATGCAAATAAACTAGAAAATCTAGAAGAGATGGATAAATTCCTCGACAAATATACCCTCCCAAGACTATATCAGGAAGAAGTCGAATCTCTGAATAGACCAATAACAGGTTCTGAAATTGTGGCAATAATCAATAGCTTACCAACCAAAAAGAGTCCAGGACCTGATGGATTCACAGCCGAATTCTACCAGAGGTACAAGGAGGAACTGGTACCATTCCTTCTGAAACTATTCCAATCGATAGAAAAAGAGAGAATCCCCCCTAACACATTTTATGAAGCCAGCATCGTCCTGATACCAAAGCCAGGCAGAGACACAACCAAAAAAGAGAATTTTAGACCAATATCCTTGATGAACATTGATGCAAAAATCCTCAATAAAATACTGGCAAACCGAATCCAGCAGCACATCAAAAAGCTTATACACCATGATCAAGTGGGCTTCATCCCTGGGATGCAAGGCTGGTTCAACATATGCAAATCAATAAATGTAATCCAGCATATAAACAGAACCAAAGACAAAAACCACATGATTATCTCAATAGATGCAGAAAAGGCCTTTGATAAAATTCAACAACCCTTCATGCTAAAAACTCTCAATAAATTAGGTATTGATGGGACATATCTCAAAATAATAAGAGCTATATACGACAAACCCACAGCCAATATCATACTGAATGGGCAAAAACTGGAAGCATTCCCTCTGAAAACTGGCACAAGACAGGGATGCCCTCTCTCACCGCTCCTATTCAACATAGTGCTGGAAGTTCTGGCCAGAGCAATCAGGCAGGAGAAGGAAATAAAGGGTATTCAATTAGGAAAAGAGGAAGTCAAACTGTCCCTGTTTGCAGATGACATGATTGTATATCTAGAAAATCCCATTGTCTCAGCCCAAAATCTCCTTAAGCTGATTAGCAACTTCAGCAAAGTCTCAGGATACAAAATCAATGTACAAAAATCACAAGCATTCTTGTACACCAATCACAGACAAACAGAGAGCCAAATCATGAGTGAACTCCCATTCACAATTGCTTCAAAGAGAATAAAATACCTAGGAATCCAACTTACAAGGGATGTGAAGGACCTCTTCAAGGAGAACCACAAACCACTGCTCAATGAAATAAAAGAGGATACAAACAAATGGAAGAACATTCCATGCTCATGGGTTGGAAGAATCAATATCGTGAAAATGGCCATACTGCCCAAAGTAATTTATAGATTCAATGCCATCCCCATCAAGCTACCAATGACTTTCTTCACAGAATTGGAAAAAACTACTTTAAAGTTCATATGGAACCAAAAAAGAGCCTGCATTGCCAAGTCAATCCTAAGTCAAAAGAACAAAGCTGGAGTCATCATGCTACCTGACTTCAAACTATACTACAAGGCTACAGTAACCAAAACAGCATGGTACTGGTACCACAACAGAGATATAGATCAATGGAACAGAACAGAGGCCCCAGAAATGATGCCGCTTATCTACAACTATCTGATCTTTGACAAACCTGACAAAAACAAGAAATGGGGAAAGGATTCCCTATTTAATAAATGGTGCTGGGAAAACTGGCTAGCCATATGTAGAAAGCTGAAACTGGATCCCTTCCTTACAGCTTATACAAAAATTAATTCAAGATGGATTAAAGACTTATATGTTAGACCTAAAACCATTAAAATCCTACAAGAAAACCTAGGCAATACCATTCAGGACATAGGCGTGGGCAAGGACTTCATGTCTAAAACACCAAAAGCAATGGCAACAAAAGCCAAAATTGACAAATGGGATCTAATTAAACTAAAGAGCTTCTGCACAGCAAAAGAAACTACCATCAGAGTGAACAGGCAACCTACAGAATGGGAGAAAATTTTTGCAACCTACTCATCTGACAAAGGGCTAATATCCAGAATCTACAATGAACTCAAACAAATTTACAAGAAAAAAACAAACAACCCCATCAAAAGGTGGGCAAAGGACATGAACAGACACTTCTCAAAAGAAGACATTTATACAGCCAAAAAACACATGAATTAATGCTCATCATCACTGGCCATCAGAGAAATGCAAATCAAAACCACAGTGAGATATCATCTCACAGCAGTTAGAATGGCCTTCATTAAAAAAACAGGAAACAACAGGTGCTGGAGAGGATGTGGAGAAATAGGAACACTTTTACACTGTTGGTGGGACTGTCAACTAGTTCAACCATTGTGGAAGTCAGTGTGGCGATTCCTCAGGGATCTAGAACTAGAAATACCATTTGACCCAGCCATCCCATTACTGGGTATATACCCAAAGGACTATAAATCATGCTGCTATAAAGACACATGCACACGTATGTTTATTGCGGCACTATTCACAATAGCAAAGAGTTGGAACCAACCCAAATGTCCAACAACGATAGACTGGATTAAGAAAATGTGGCACATATACACCATGGAATACTATGCAGCCATAAAAAATGATGAGTTCGTGTCCTTTGTAGGGACATGGATGAAACTGGAAAACATCATTCTCAGTAAACTATCGCAAGGACAAAAAACCAAACACTGCATGTTCTCACTCATAGGTGGGAATTGAACAATGAGAACTCATGGACACAGGAAGGGGAACATCACATTCCAGGGACTGTTGTGGGGTGGGGGGATGGGGGAGGGACAGCATTAGGAGATATACCTAATGCTAAATGACGAGTTAATGGGTGCAGGAAATCAACATGGCACATGGATACATATGTAACAAACCTGAACATTGTGCACATGTACCCTAGAACCTAAAGTATAATAATAAAAAAAAAATGTTAGGAATCATTGCAATAAATTTAAATTTTTTGTCGTAATGTTCCAAATGTAGTAAAGCAATTGAATAACTTATGTAATTTTGTGCGGTGTGTTTTAAACCATAGGCAAAAAGATTTAACCTTAACCTTTCTGTAAATAACAATATAATTGTAGTTCATTTCTCATTCCTTCATTTGACATAAAAGTCTCTACTGAATAATGCAGTGTAAAGTTAAGTGAAGCAGGCCTAGTTCTGAACTTCAGAAAATCACACTATTTTCACCTCATAAGAAGATAGGCAACAACAACATTAACAGATATAATACCTGGAGAAATACCAATTGTAGATGTGAGCACCAGCTTCACATTCAAAGATTTTCCTTGGGGGCAGGAGAAAATATATGTAAAGTGCTCCACGCTTGGCACACAGTAAGGGTCAACAAAAGGTACTTCTTATTTTTAATGTTGTATTAGTATTGCTTTGTTATTGTTACCTTTCCAAAGTCATTTCCTACCACTGTCTCTGTTGAGTATGCTTCTCCAGATACTCTATCAACCACACTCCCATCTCAGGTCCCATGAAATTGATTTCTTCCTGGAAAGCACTCCCTGCAGATACCCACATATCTCATTTTCTGCTTTACGGGAAATAATTTTACAATAAGTTTCACTGTTTTAGACTTAGAATTTCTCTTATGCATATTTCCGTAGCAGATTTCATAAAACAGATGGGTTTGTGTTGAGGATGAAGACCTACGATACGTTTGATCCTATCTGAATCGTTTTGTTAAAAAAGGCAAATACACTATCGTGTCTATTTTCATAAAAGGCAGAGATCTCTGTATGAGGCACGTGCCACGCTGGCTGAATAGCCATATCCCCAGAGGGCAAAAGAGCAACATGGCTACAGGATGGCTGGAAAGTCACCTCTGTGGCCATGGACCACGCATGTGATCCTAAAATCACTATAATGAATAATAGGGAAGGACATAATTTTTAGTTCACCGGTTAAGGAATATTTTGAACATTAATCAATGGACTCTGTGGGGACATGTGGCATTGATTTGTATAGAAAAGCATATATGGTGGTTAAGTACTCCCTTGGCACAGGAGAAGTAACCTCTCATTTGCTTCAAATTCTTGAGTCAGACATTCTGTCTTCTTTTCTCACTTCATTTAAATATCTACTCAAATATTACCTCATCCAAAAAGCCTTCTCTATCTGAAGGAGTGCCCTCTACTTCACTCTATTCTTTCGAATTAATTTTTCTCATATTATTTATAATCACCTAAATATTATAATTTGGTTTGTTTTTATTGCCTCTCTCTTCCCATTAGAATGTATATTCAATGATTCAATGAAAACAGATTTCTCTGTTTTGATCTTGTTTTATCCCTAACATCTAGAAGAGTGCCTGGAACACAACGAATGCTCAATCTTTGTGGAATAAATTATTAATAAATTCTAAGTCTTATTCATCCAATCCTACTTTCTTTTGGATAGCAACATATACAATAACATCTGCTCATTTTTTCTAGGCAAACCTCACTTGAAACTTGGAAAGGGCTCTAGTAAAGAAAGAATGGAGTCTTTTCTGGCAGTGCACAGATGACAAAAATATTTAAAGTCACATATCAGTACAGTTGGTAGGTTATGCAAAAGCCTGAAACCCCAACAGGTAAAATGAGGGCATGGTCCCCATTCCTGACAATTCCTTAGAATTAAACAGCTCTGTAAATGTCCAATTTTGTACTGGGGCATGTTCTTGGCCCATAAATGGTTCATTTGCACTTTATTCAATGTCTTCGAACACAAAGAGGAAATCACGACATCTCTTTCAGTAAATGCAGTAAGCATGATTTTTCACGTTAACACTGTGACATCTGTCTGTATACTTATGCAATAATATGTTTATGAGCAATTGCAAATACCTACATATATGATTTCATAATTAAATACTCTGTCACATAGGAAGCATCATCCTAATACAATGTTAAAATATGTATTCTTTTTGTTGGAATGCTATGGTTGAAATAAGAAAAGGGAAGCAAAGATGCAGAGTTAGTTGATAACTAGGACAAAAGTAAAATGATAATTGAGCACAGGTCTCTGATGACCAGCATACTGGTATATGAATACTCACAGTGTGGGATCACAATACAGAGCTGTTCCTAAATGCTCTATGTACTTATAATTCAATTATTCAATTTCATATGAATACATTTGGATTTTTAACTTTCCGAACCAACATGTTAACATAACTTTAACAGCGTTGGCTTTAATATCCCTTCCAGGACTAACTGTGATTTATTCTGCTATATTACATGTTTGCAATTTAGTCCATTCTCTATTTATTCCCCATAATATTTGTAGAAATCAGGATGGCTTAAAGAGCCTTACTTTGCTCTGAGCGTCATAGCTTATCTTGTACTAGTATGATAATTCTCCACACTCACGACTGTTTTCTTTTTCAAAAAACCACTGGAGTTATATTGAGGGGATGGCAGCCTGCTGCCAACTTGTTAGGATCTTTTCTTCCTGCTCCCCAGTATTGCTGAAGAAGAGCAGCACTGGAGAAGCAAGGCATCAGAAAGCTTCTCAAATGATGCTGGACCAAGACGGGAAGATTTAGAATGGTTAAGGAGAAGGTAATAAACCATCGTATTTCAATTAATAAGATCTTCAATTTAGCCCCTCCTGCCTAAGATATCCTTGGCACACCTATAAAACCATTTCCTGTATGTATATTAAGAAAATGTTAGCTTTCCCGTGAAACCATAGAATAGTTAACAAGGCATTTCTTTAGAAAATAAAAAATGTCAGGAATAAAATCAAAGGATAAATGCGCTTTTTAAAACTGTCACTTGATGACGCTTTAAATTTGACATTTTACCTAACATTTTTTCTAACATCTATTTTATTGTAAATATTCCCATACTAGAAAATTAATTCACCTATTCTCAAATAATTTTGTTCCAAGGTCACAGTTGGTAATTTAAATTTCTCTACAGCAGAGTTAAATTCATTTATTAATCTCCAAATTCAGCAGTTTTTAAAAAATTGTTCTTGGTGAGGAGAACAAATTTGAAAGCCTGCTGAATTTAAAATTATGGACTCTATATTACTTTGAGAGTCTTATTTGTTGTACCAAATGCAACCTGCAATCCCTACAGTTATATAGCTTTTCCACGAGCAAGCACAAAATATTTAGGAAAATTTCACACATACGTGCTTTATTTCCTGAGAAGTTTATATGGCAGACAGTCTAACATTATTATTAATGTCATTTCACAAAGTCTTCTGCATGTTTATATTTCAACAAGACTGAGTTCCTATAAAGGCATCATTTTGCTGTAATGTTATTAGGCTGCTGCTTCTTCTGATATTCTGTTTTGAATTTATGAAAGCAAGACACTGTGAGGTTGTTATATTGGGAAAACTTATATTAAGAAGCAAATCTGCCAGTCCTTCTTCTCTATTTTTATGTAGAGACATAGTATGCCAGATATCTAGGTTTCCAAATAAATTAGCATGTTGAACTACTATATGATCTAAAATGGATGAAACACTTATTTTTCTATAGTACTACTGAATATTAATTACATTGCCAATATTATCAACTGTGTCTAAAACACGTTGGGACTATAAAAATATCTGATAGTGAAAAAGCAAAAAACAAAGAGATAAGGATACACTAGGTTAAGTTATAGTTGACAGTATTAGAGAACAGAACGTAATTTTCTTGCACTCAAACAATACCGGTGGGCATAAAAGTAAAGACAAAATCAAATGTTTTATGAACTATACCCAAACTACACTATATCGTCACTGTTTCTTCAATTTTCATTTTATGTTAAAAGCTGAAATGCTCCATTGCCCGCTTTAAGATCACATTGCCGTAAGTAGCATCTTATTACCTGCTTTATGCAGAATATTTTCATGCTTGCAAAAACTAGCTATGAAAGTAATACAACTTGAAATGAGTCTCCGAACGCCAAATATTCCATATTGTCACATAAAGATAACACAGTTTTAAGAGTCAATATCGCAACCACGTACTGAGGAAACAGATAAGGATGTGCTGATCAGTCACAGCTTTTATTTTGTTAAAGTTGGCCTAACTCACAATGTCAGAAAGAGTTCTCTGTGATTCATAACACTTGCACAAAGAATTGCATTTAAACATCTGAGCCACGGAGTGTATTTATAGAACATTAGTAATTACAATAAACATCTCTTAGAATTGAAACAGAATTCTTAATGAAAATAGGAGAAGTAAACTCATAACCCACCCCCCAAATTTCCAGTAATTATAAAGACGTATTCGTTATTGCCGTTTTCTTTTATAAACTTAGAGGAAACGGTTTCTGAGAGACCTTGATTGGCTGAATACAAACTCAGATTATTATGACACTTTCTGTTTAAACACTAAACATGAATTGTAGAGGATAAGTTAACTGAAGTTACGGCTTTCAGTTATGCGACCAAAAACTCTTACCTTGCTGTAGAATCGTCTATATTGTCATCAGCAATCATCTCCAAATCTTGTGCGCGTTTCTCACAAGCTTCTTTGAATAAATTCTTCTCTGGAACTGCCTTAGGAGTATCTTCATTTGCTTGAAAATGTACTATCAGATTATGTTGCTGCAAATTCTGAACGGTTCTCTGATGGGCAGGGGCCGGTCCCGGCACTGGTGCCAGTATATTGTGGTGGACAGGACTGTTGCTTTTCTTCAGTCCGTTTCTGTCCCGAGAGTGGCTCTTCAACCTGCCCTGAACCGGGGTCCCTCTATGCTCATATCCTTCCTGCTGAAGACAGCTTCCAGTGTTGGTGGAACCTTGAAAAGGATGACTAAACCACCTCCAGCGTAGCCTTAGGATCTGTTTCACATCAAACTCTTTCTTGCCAGACACTGACATCGTAGCAGGAGGAAAGACAAAAGCCTTCTCTCACAGAAAGGAAACGGAGCCTTTGTTATCTCTTGTTTTTCTGCCTCTTCTGTAGAACTAACAAAAGCACGAGTGCCGAGAGCAGTCTTTCTTGCTTTCTCTCCCCTCCCCCACTGCCTATGATACACTGTGAATACTTGTAGCCTTCTAGCAGAAGCAGAAGGCTGCAGCTAACAGTGTAGGTGGGAACCCATGCTGACAGGATGATGAGGTCAGACCTTAAACAAGTAAATCAGCTTACCACAGGAAAGCAGCCACCACAACACTCTCCAGCTGTTAGATTTTCAGGCTTGCAGCCCTCCTGCTTGGACTTGCAAATATCTAGCCCTGCTTCTTCAGTATCAAAGTACAGTAGCTGCAGCTGAAACCCAGGCAAGTGAGCCAAAGTGAAGCGTTTAAACTTATTTTCTTCTAAATTCCTTCTACTCACGCCTCCCCTGCTAGATTCATTTCTCAGTAGCCCACTTCTAAAAATGTGCCACTTTGTTCCATGATAATATGCGACAGAGGAATTCATTATAATCTATTTTGAGATTCCTTTTATGGAAACTTTGAAAATGGTTCATTAAGGGAAAGCATCAGTACCCTCATGCGGGTTTGTAATTAGTTTTTACAAAATTAATCTGAAAATGTGAAAGTCTCTATATGAAGATTTACCTGAAAACTTGACAAATTTTAGAAACATATTAGAAAGTATTGGTTACCCATGACCACTCACACAAACACGCCATTTGGGAATGTAGAAATGGTATTTTTAGTCTACATATGGAGGAAGAAAGCAGTGCTTTTCCAAGCTAGTTAGGTTAAAAGAGATGTCTTCTCTCAGTTACCACAGCTTGAAAATGAATAGTACATTCTGGCTCCATGCCTGGATACACACCTTCTTATGCCCTTTACTTTCACAGGCAGTGTTAAAGGTTTATTTTCTTTGTTCAAAAACCCTTATGAGAGGATGAACAGAGTATGTTTTGAATTAACTCCAAATCATCACACTGCTCAGGAATAACTGTGCCCAAAGTACTTTGAGATCTGAATCATAATCACTACTTTGTACAGATGGACATGTTTACAAAAGACAGTCATGTATCAAGAATGCATTTACCACTGACATTTTGAAATTCAGTTTGTACTTTATCCAGTTCTCATGTCATGCATACAGGCGATAAAGGGGAAATTATGCTAGTGTATGCCTAGAAAGAATACTGAAGTTGTAAGATTTTGCCTTTAGTTTGACTTTATGGTTAATGAACTGTGTGACCTTGGACAAGTCACTTTACTTTTTTGCATCTCAATTTCTTCATATATATTATACAGAGTCTAGACAGATTTCTATGTTTTCAAAAGCACTCAGATGTGATGGATTTAAAAATAACTGAAGAGAAAATAAAATGAATCTAAGTTTTGATACGCATTTTATCTGTGGTTTTCTTTAAATTCAATTATACCTCTCCCTTTCCCCTCTTGTTTTTGTAGGTGTGATGGTTAATTTATGCATCAACCTGACTGAGCTATGGGATGCCCAGATATTTGGCTAGTCTGGATGTTTCTGTGAGGGTATTTTTTTTTTTTTTGGATGAGTTTAACATTTAAATTGATAGACTGAGTAAAGCATATTCTCCTCTCTAATTGGGTAGGGCTCATCCAATCAGTTGAAGGCCTAAATACAACAGAAGGCTGACCTTTCCCTCAATAAGAGAGAATTACTCTTGCCTCACTGCCTTCTATCTGGAACATGGGATTTCCTCCTGCCTTTAGACTTTAACTGAAACATTGCTTCTTCCTGGATTTCAAGTCTGCCAGCATTTGCGCTGGAAATATATCACTGGCTCTCCTCAGTCTCCAGCTTGCCACCTGCAGGTCTTGGGACTTGTCAGGCTCCATAATCATGTCATCCAATTCCTTATAATAAATCTGTGTGTGTGTGTGTGTGTGTGTGTGTGTGTACATGTAGAGGAAACAAACTGTAAATATCAGGCAGAATAAATAAAATGTTGTAACAGAAATGTAAATAACGTGGTAGGAGCAAGAAGAAGTACTCAATTATCCATTTAAGTAACACTAAATAATACCTTTTCATATATCAGGAGTCTATAACCTTATTTTTCTAACATGTTCTTTGAGCTTGTTATGATTTAGATATAATTGGGGATTTGCCTGTGTTCCTTTTACCATAAGATGAAGATTAACCAACATCTGTCAGAATCTAAACTTTGATAGCACAATTTTCTGTAAGAATTTACCAAGAATGTGCTTTTTAAGTGTATGCTGAATATGGTCATTTTCCTGGATCTTAAACAAGGAATCATAGAATGACTAAGAAAGTTTTAGGTCTCCTAGAAAAAAATTAAAAGAATAGTATTTTTATGGAACGTGAAGATTCCTTTTACATTTCTGATTACAAAAGAAAGATTTAAGCATATTCAAACAGAAATGAGGAGAATGTCTGTAAGGATAGAAACTATGTCTTATTAATAATTTCCTTCCCTTTGCCTTATTATCTACTTTGCACCTGGTAATATTTAATCTATGTAGATTTAATGCATAACAAACTATAAGTGAAATTCTTGTATTAGTCAGGGTTCCCTAGAGGAACAGAACTAATAGGATATATATATATATATATATATAAAATATATATAATCAATTGTATATAATAATATACAAATGATATAATAGATAATGTATATAATTAATATATATTATTTGTATATTATTGTATATATTAGTTATATATATAATTAACTTCCATATATAGGAAGTTAATTAAGTATTGAACTAATAGGATATATATATTACATAATCAACTGTATATGATAATATACAATATAATATAATATACTATATATAATAATATATATAATTAATATATACTAATTGTATAGTATTGTATATATTAGTTATATATGTGGAAGTTAATTTATATATATATATATATGTGGAAGTTAATTAAGTATTAACTTACATGATCACAAGATCCCACAATAGGCTGTCTGCAAGCTTGAGGAGCAAAGACAAACAGTCCGAGTCTCAAAACTAAAGAACTTGGAGTCCAATGTTTGAGGGCAGGAAGCATCCAGCATGGGAAAAAGATGTAGGCTGTAAGACTAGGCCAGTCTCACCTTTTCACATTTTTCTGCCTGCTTTATATTCGCTGGCAGCTGATTAGATTGTGCCCACCAGACTAAGGGTGGGTCTGCCTTCCCCAGCCCACTGACTCAAATGTTAATCTCTTTTGGCAACACCCTCACAGACACACCCAGGAACAATACTTTGCATCCTTTGATCCAATCAAGTTGACACTCAGTATTAACCATCACAATGATTATCATATAAATTATTATCATATAAATTTACTTTATCAATGAATGCCAGAATTGTAAAATAAAAGAAAAATGCAAAATAGCTATGGGACTAAAATGCCATCTAAATAATTACTGATTATACAGGTTGGGGAATAAGCCTACAAACCAGTTGAATATTTAGGGCAATGTAAAAGCCATGAGCTCTCTCGATATTGTATTTTAGCAAAACCCTGTGTAGCAAATTAAGTTAGTCAGCTACTAGGACATTATGGTAGTTAAAATTATTGAAAATTACTTGGGAATACTTTGTTTTATTTCTTTCCCATAATTATCTGATTATACACCTCAAAGAAAAATTACATAGCCATAGACATCTGTGTATTAAAAGCTACACATCAACAACCTTTCATGTGCTTAACTGGAACTATTTCACTTGTCATGAGACGCATTATCCAGCACTAAAATGGTCAAAATAAAAGTAACATCTAATTTTGAAAGGTTGTATGCTAAGCACACAACTTTAAAACAAGTCTGTCCTAAATCACTGCATCAAAAATCACTACAAAATTTTGAAATAGGTAAAAAACATTAATGTTGACTCATGGTTCAAGTCACCCCAGGAAAAAGAGATCAAAGAATGGAATAACATTGCTATAATAAAACTCCTTCCATTTACATCCACTTATTTAGGTAAACAAACATTTTCAACACTCATGTCTGTAAAAACAAACAAAAATAAATTAACTGATGCTGACTCCTGTCTTATTCTTCCTCAATAAAAATCATATTTAGAGTCAAAAAATTTAAAAACTAAAATTTATGTATTATTTTTGTTGTAAAAATATGATAAGGTAATCAACAAAATACTTTCAAGTAAAAATATGTTATGAAATAATTATCTTAGGAAACTTAAATTAAAATGTGGATTCGAGGAGAAAAGGAACTATTTGAAATTTCTGCTCCTAAAGAAAAAAATTTCATGTATTATTGAATTATAAAGGTATAAAATCACTACAATATATAGATTCCATTGAATATGTTTGAAAAAGTAATTTAAAAATTTATTTTGAAACACTAACGTTTAAAGTATGGTAGAAAGTGCATCTTTTGACACTTTAAAATTATGATGTAATATTTCAAATGTGAGCTTCATATTGTATCAGACTCTACATAATTTTTCAAGTTTTTTTGTAGAGGATATGTGGAGCAAAATGTTTGAAGACAATTCCTGAAGGCTAACGCAAGTTTGAAAGATTATCACTTGATTTTAATCTCTTTTTTACTCCATTCCATAGTTAATTAAGAGCATTCTGCAGTAGCATTTTACAAACCTTCC
The DNA here is from genome assembly GCF_006542625.1 of Nomascus leucogenys. Classification (NCBI taxonomy): domain Eukaryota; kingdom Metazoa; phylum Chordata; class Mammalia; order Primates; family Hylobatidae; genus Nomascus; species Nomascus leucogenys. The sequence goes on along the minus strand of NC_044406.1, from coordinate 76,146,833 downwards.
TCATTTATTCCCCGCTTCTTTCCTGTGGAACATGACTGCTATCCCCTTTTCTATATCGAAACCATTCACTCTCGTGCAACTGTTCTCAAAGTTCAGTGAGCTATCACTTTATATTTTTTACTTATTAAATGGGCAGATTCTGATTAGCAGTTTTAAGGTAGGGTCCAGAAACCCATTTGTTCAATAATCGCTTTAGGGCACCCTTTGAAAGTGGCCCACAGACATTTTAAGAAATAGTGTTTTTAAGTAGCCAACATGTGGTCTTAGTTGAATAGAATTCTTTCTTCTAATTTTTCATTTCCTTGATTTTTTTTTATACTCATTCATTCATTAATCCATCTAACAAAGGCTTATTGAGTGCCTACTATGTGCTGGGCTCTGACGATGCAAATATGATTACATTGTTCTTGTCCACAAGAGCTTACCTTTTGTACTCTTGTTCACCCCATCTTTTCTGGAACAGTCTTCTCTCGGTTCTTAATAATATGCTCTCTTTTTCTCCTGTCTGTGCCTTGATATCCATCATTCTCTCCTCTTCACCTAGAAATATATGTACGTCCAGACTTCAGGTTTCAGCCTTGTCTCACTGCTTTTACTTCTTTATATTAACTATCATATAAAGTTTATTTACTCCAAAATTTCAGTGGTAATCTGTGTAGGTAATTTTAAAATCTTTCCTTTAAGCCATACTTTCATTAATATTTCAGTTCCAAATCTCTAGCATCCTACAAGATCTTACTTTAGAAAGAAACTTTTATCTCTGTTTTTATGCTGTAGTAGCAATTTACAAGAAAAAAAAATATATCAGTTATTCCACAAACTGATTACCTTCAGTTAAACTTTCTCTGTCTTTCAATTTAACAGAACTGGTTTTAGTGTTCTAAGGATCAAGATTTTACCCTAAAAAGAGTTTTTAAAAATTATCTTGGCCTTCAGCAGTGTAAAGTTGATTGTAAATATAGACATGGTCACTGGTCTTGAATTACATGAAGTTAAAAATATCTTTTAATGTTAGCCACCATAACTAAATACATTTTCTACTAGAAAACCTAATCAATCAGCACATTAAAAAGCTAATCAACCACAAGCAAGTAGGCTTCATTGCTGAGATGCAAGTTTGGTTCAACATATGCGCCTGACCCCCCATCCCATCATGGCCAAGCATGCAATTTGTAAGATTACTCTGGGGTCCCCTTGGCCAGGAAGTGGTCCGTTCAGTCAGTTGGGTGGATTTGAAATGATGAGCTGCATGAAACACTTATAGCTTACAGGTGAGATACTCTAAGTAAAATTCTATTTGAAAAGAATGCCCTATGTTTATCATGGGATCTGGCTTCATGAACATTTCTGGAATAAATAACAATGTAAATTGGAAGCCACGTGGTTTTCTAGAGGGAAACCTTTGCACTGATCTTATTCTCAGTTTTCTTACTGACTTCTTGTGTGAGAAAAATTATAAAAAAATCATCTGTGCCTCAGGTTTTCCTTTCATAGAAAAGTACAGAACAATATGCCTTTTCTCTAGATTTTGAGATGTTGTGAAGAAAGGCAATTTAACATATAAGGTATGTATAGCCATCTAGAAGTAAGTAGTATAAAAATACAATTTATTATTGTTAAACTATTATTTAAGAGGATTTTATTGTTGAAAATAGTACTTTGGATATGCGCTTATGTCTCATGGATTGTTCCAAAAAACCAAGAAAATTCATAATTTTCAATGCTAAGTAAAGTGTTAACTAATGGTATTTTAACTAGTGGGATCATTGGAAGGGTGGTTATGAGTTATAGCAGCTAAAGAGAGTTACAGTTCTCTCATTTAAAAAGCTGAATAAAATGTTCTTCCTAGAGTTAATAGTTCATATAAATGACATATTTATCTCTTCTAAGTAAGCTCATAAGCATGAATGCAAGTTCAGAAAGATCAAAACAAAGTAACAAGGCAATGTAGAAAAGCACACTATTTGTATTGTCCAAGGAGAAAAAAATGCTAGTCTCTTTTTTTTTTTTTTTTTTACAAAGGCGTTTAGTTTATTCTCATCAGTGTCACTGATATTCTCATGGTTCACATTTGCCAACGCCGCTCCTCTCCTTACAGTAGTTAAATGTGCAATCTCACTTGGGGGCCCAGGGAGGGGTGGGGGCTCGGCCCAGGGTGGGGAAGGCGTTCGCACTTCACGTGGGCAGGGTGGGCAGCCTGTCCTGCGTGAAAGAGGTGTGGGTGAATGGGCGGCCAGGGAAGGGGAGTTGGCAGGGGAGGGCCCCACAGTCTTTTTTCTCTGGTGGTTGGTGATTCTCCATTCAGATTCCTTCCTGGCTGCCCAGGGTGGGGGAACCATGCAGCTCAGGGCAGGGCAGGGGAGGAAGAGAAGGAAAAAGCAGCAGGCCGCCCAGGGGGAGGGGTGGAGGGTGAACGGCACGGCAAGGGGGGCACAGGGGTGACTCCTGGGGTAAGGCACAACCCTGTCTTTGGCTCTCCTGGTGAGGAGTTTCCTCCCCTGCACCCCCTGCCCAACCCTTCTCCCCATCTCCCCAACCCCCAGACCCACACACAGTCCCGGGAGCCAAGGGGCACCTCCTGGGGTCCCTGAAACAAGTGGGCTCTGCCACCCAAGCCAGTGCCGCAGGGACTTGAGGAGGGACACCCAAGGAAAAGGCAGAGAGGGGCAGGCAGGGGCCTACCCAGGACAAGGGGGTGGGGGTGAGAAGACCCCAGGCCCAGGAGCTGGCCCCCCCCGCCCCAACTAAGGCCTGGAAGTGGGGGAGCACCTGCTTCCTTTCAGGGGTCTGGCTGGAGCCCCAGTTTGCCCCTCGGCCTCCGTCAGGCCCAGCCGCTTGCCAAGTGACCAGGGCATTGTGCTTTGGGGTAAACGCTGGGGTGGGGTGGCAGGCCAGGAGGCGGGGGGAGAGGAGGGGTGACTAAGGTGCTTGTGCTTTAGCTGGGGGTGTCGATATCCCCCACTCGGGCCAGCTGGGGGCTAAGGTGCCAGGCCCCGGCCAGGAAGACAGTGCCAAGACCCCAGCCAGACCCTGGCACTCATGACTGACCCCCGCAACAAGCAGATGTTAAGAGGGACCCCCCAGTGGGCCGGCGAGGCTGCTGGTCCCATCATCGGGATGGTCTCCAAATCAGATTACAAGGGTCCAGTAGGGGCTGGCCCCCACCCCATCTCCTGAAATCCCCCTGCCCCTGGAGAGACCCCTGGGAGCAGTGGGTAGCGGGGGTTGGGGAGGCAGAGGAAAGGCAGGGAGGACGAGGGCCAGAAACGCAAACAAGGATGTGGATGTGGATGGTGAAATGACACCCCGCATAGGGGGATGGGGAGTTAAAAAAGAAAAAAAACTCTCTGCCTTCACATGAAAATCTAAAACAAAAAACCACCCAGTCTGGGCGAGAACAAAAAGAGAGGAATGGTAAAAGAGAAAATTCTGCAAATAACTGCTAACAATGGAAGTCCCGGCCCTGCCCTGCCCTGCCCAGCCCCCAGGAGCTGGGCCCAGCCAACCAGCCAAGGCCTGGGACACCTTTAAACTATAGCCCTGTTGGGGAAGGTGGACAGGGGAGGGGAAACCCGGTCGGACCCACAGGAGCCTAGGCAGCAGCTGGGACTGGAGTCCTACCATGGAAACACACACCCGCACTCCACACACACACACACATTCAGCCTGCCCCCCAGCCCCCCAACACCACCCTGCCTTCCAAGGCCCCCCCACCCCTGGGGACCGAGGGGGACAACAGACACAGCCCCATTGGTTTGAAAAATAAAAGGAATCTTATACTTCAATATTTCATTCGCTAAAAAAAGTTTTAAAAATTATGTACAGGGGGGTGGGGGCCAGGAGCCCTGCTGTGGGGCGGGGTGGGGGTGGGGAGATGGAGAGAGGGGCAGCAGCCCCCCAGTCTGCTCCCCTGGGTTCCAACCCACGTCCTACTGCCTCTTGTATCTTCATTTGTTTGAAAGCAAAACTTCTGCACACACACACGCACACACTCTGCCAGCCCTGGAAACCTCTCATTCTATCCTCCGAGACCCTTGGTCTGTCCCCAAGAGACCCCCCCTCCTTTAGGACCTGCCTCTCTGAGGCCCCAGAGGATCAAAGGGGGCAACAGAGGCGGAAAAGAGGAGAAAGGGCACCGGGCACGCCACTGCCGGCCACCTTAGGTCGGTTGTGCAATTTCTCGGAGCCTGTTTCCCCAGCTATAAAATGGGGTAGTCCCCACGGCCTCGCCTACCCCAGCCCCCAGGCGCAGGGATAGACGAGGGTGACAGGAAGGCGCTTTTGGAGACGTGGAAGCACTGGGAGGTGGTGGGAGGTGTCCTGAGAACCCCTGGGGCCCCCCTCAAGTCTCAATGGGCTACAGTGAGGGGCGGAGGCTGAAGAAGGCTTCCTCGAGGTGGCCCAGGGCCTGGGGAGGGGCCTTCCCAAGACCCCCAGGCCAGCCCCCTCCCCTGGTGGGCCTGGTGAGTATGGAGATGACGGCTAGGGGTTAGGTTGGGGAGCCAGAACTCCCCCACTGCACGAGTGTGTGTTAAAGAAGGCAACACGGACCTCACGCTACCTGCCCTGCAGTCCTCTCCCGGCCCAGCTCTCGGTGGGGAAAGGGGGTGGGACAGGAGGGGCAGTGGGCCGGGAACATGCAGCACCCACCGCGGGTCCTGGGGAGGGACAGACAGTAGCTCATGACCAAGATGGTGGGTATGCGTGTGTGTTGGGAGGGGGAGTGTGCGGCCCCGCATGAGGCCGGGTGGGTTACTGCAGGGCTTCGGCCGAGGGACCCGCCTCACCCTCATGGCTGGCGTTCTCGAAGCCATGCTCCACACCCATCATGTCCGGCTCGATCTTGCCCGTTTCACTGATGAAGGTGGTATAGGCGTCATCCTCAGCCTTGAGCACTTTGACCTTGGGCATCCAGCTCTTGCGCACGACGCGGCGGGCATTGGTGCACATGTAGGCCGCGATGGCATTCATCTCGCTCTCCTTGAAGTTGGGGGCGAAGTTCTGGCAGTAGTACTTGACGGCGTGGAGCACGCGGCTGTCCAGGGGCTTCCGACGGGGATCGTTGGTAGAAGAGCGGATGCCGGTGCTGCAGCTGTTGGCCAGTGTGTTCCGGTCAAAGAAGGAGGCCAGGAGCCGCCGCAGTAGGACCTTGTGCCCCGTGCCTGCGCTGACGTGGCAGTTCATCAGCTGCGCCCTTGTGATGTACACGTTGGTGCCTGTCACCAGCTCCAGCTTCTCAGAGGAGTCGCCCTCGTCGTAGAGCTTGGGGTGGCAGCGGTTCCCAATTTGGTTGATAAGTTCAGCTGGGAGAGATGCCAGGTCTTGCCGAACCCGGATGCGATTTCGGGACTCAGGGGCTACCTGCTCCGGGAGGGCCTCCACCTTCTCGGCTGTCTGGCCGACGTTCATCATGCTGTACATGGTGTACATGTTGCAGATCTGCCGGTACTGCTCATCCATGCCCTCCTCACCACCGTCCTCCTCCTCGTCCTCCTCATTGTGGTACGAGCCAGGGCTGTCGCTGGTGTAGGCGCTTGAGGTGCCTGGGCTGGTCCGCTCCGAGGTGCTGGGCCCACTCACCACACCCCCTGCTGCCGCCACCCCACCGGCCTGCTGCCCTGCTCCCGCGGCCACGGCGGGCTGGGCTGCTGCCACCACCGGAGCCTGTTGGGGTGGCGGGGGCTGGTGAGGCCGGTTGGCAGCCAGGGCCGGCGTGGAGAACTTGGCCATCTTGCGGCTGCCGTTGCCGCCCCCCCCCGGCCTCCTTCTGGCCACTGTCCCACAGCCGCTTGGCCACGGACATGCACTGCACGGAGTCCGACTCCTGCTGCTCCGTCTTCACCCGCGACACGAGGGGCAGCGGGGTGCTACAGGCTGGCCAGCCCGATGTCTGCGCCACGGGGCTCTGGGGCTCCGACGATGGGGCCTCCTCTGCGTGCAGGCCCTGGGAGTCGCAGCTCCGGGAGCTTACCTTGAGGAAGAACTCGGTGCCCTTCTCCATGATCTCCTGGATCTGCAGGAAGCCAGCCGTGTACATGAGCAGGAACTGGTCACCCACGTTCATGCTCAGCCGGCCCGTGTAGCAGAAGCTGAGGATCTGCTGGAAAGACTGGGGCTGCACGGCCGCCGGCAGCTCCACCACGGCGCCGCGGCTGTTGTTGAACAGGTCCCGGAAGTAGGAGCTGCTGGCAGCAAGCACGGCCCGGTGGGCCTTGAAGGCATGGCCCTTGACCACCACTGACACGTCACAGTACAGGCCCTGCAGCCGTTGCTCATTGAGGCACTCCAGGATGCTGTTGCCGAAGTTCGGGATCTCCATCTGCAGTGTCTGGGCCATGGCGGCGGATGCAAAAAGTGGTAAGGCTGAGATTCAAACCAGGGTCTGCCTAGGCACCACAGCCTGTGACTTCCCTTGCTTGTATCTTCCTTCCTCTTCCCCTCCTCAAAATCACTGCCACCATCCTGCGCCGTGGCCGCACTCGGGGGGGTCCCGGCGGGCTCCGCAGCGGCGGCTGGGGCCGGGCCTGGGCCCGGGGCGCGCCCCGCTGCGCCGGGGCCTCGGCCTCCGCCTCCGCGGCCTTCGTGGCCTCCGCCTCAGCAGCAGCGGCAGCCGCGGCGGCCATTCATTGTGCGCTAGTCTCTTACAGTCCAAAATATGAGAAAAGTACCTTTTGTTCCTGCTTTTTCAAACTGCAATCAGTGCTTAGATAATTTTATATTAGAAAACAAAGTTTTACAAAAAATTGTATCAAACTTTGTTTTAACATGTTAACTTTATTCTCACAAAACTGCTCTCTCTCTGTATACACAGACACACTCACACACAGCTTTTGGTATAGAAAATTTGCACTATTTGCAAATTCTTTGCAAAAAATATATTACATTTAGCCAACAAACCATGTGTAAATGGGTAATGAATGTTAACAGAAAATCCACAAAAGAGAAAAACTGATTGTCCAATAAACATGTGAAAACATGCTCAGAATCACGAATAATGAAATAATGCAAATGAAATTAACGAATATAATTTTATATTCATCAAGCTGGCACATATTAAAGTACCTTAAGATATTGATATTGATACTGTCTAGGATGTAAAGTTATGGAGCAGAAATTTACTCTCACTGAAAGTGGGAGTTTACATCAATAAATAATTTTGGCAACATCTAATAAAGTTGCAGATGCACATACCCAATGGTCGAGATTTCCACTCCTAAATATAAGACCATGAAAAACTCACATAGACACATGAGAAGACATGTACAAAATATTAGTTGTAGAACTGTTTGTAATAAAATGAAACCAGAACAAAAAACAGATTTTTATCGATATGAGAATAGAAAAACAGGTTTTGATACAATTCTACAATAAAATACTACTCAAAAATAAAAATAAATGAACTAGAAATAAATCAACATGAATCTAAATATAAAAATCATAACACTAAGTAGACTAATTTGTTTAGTCACAAGAGAGTGTGTACAAAAAGAATACTATGGAAGGTATTATCCTTTATGATAGCCTCGTGTATGTGTGATACACATACACTGAGAAAGAGTTAAAACTGAGAAAGAGAAGAAGGCTGCACAGTGAGATATGAGGGTAAAATGTTAAGATTTACTGCATAGCAACATTAAGCAACACAAATTGATATATATGAGTATGTATGTGTATACATGTATATATTTAGTAAATATTTGTGTGTCTATATATAATTAATATATATTTAAGACATTCATATTTAGAATACACATATTTGAAGTATATATATATATATTTAGGAGTTTTATATATATATATATACACACACACACACACACAAGTATTTGATACACAAATTTAATGAAATTCTCATCAACTCCTGCAAAAATTTTTGTATACATAGACAAGCTTCTTCTGTAATTTATAAGGAAAGGCATAGGCCCTAAAATACCTAAAACAATCTTGAAAAATAAGAATACGGTTGGAGAAATCTACCTGATACCTAATAGTAAGACCTTTTATATAACTAGATTAATCAAGACTGTGTAATGTTAGCATAGAGAGAGACAAGTAGATCAATGAAACAAAATAGAGAACCCGAAAGTAGGCCCACATGTACATGCTTGAATGATATTTGACAAAGTTGCAAAAGCAGTTTAATAGAAAAGAGATAGTCCTTTCAACAAATAGTACCAGAGCAAATGTACATCTATAGTCAGAAAAATGAACGTTGACTTAAGTCTCACACTTTATACACACAGTAACTCAGAATGGATCACAGACTTAAATATAAAATGCAGAAAAATGAGTATTAGAAATAACAGAAAATCTTAGAAATAACAAAATGTCTACAATAACAGAAAGTCTACAAATAGAATAGAATAACAGGTTTTGTTAATAACAGTCTACAAACAAAGGGTTTGTATACTTGACATCAAAAGCATGACCCATCAAATGAAAATTTGATGAATTGGACTTGGTCAAAATTTAAAACTTTGGTTGGGTAAAAGAATATATAAAAGGGATGAAAGGACAAGCTAAAGTCAGAATATTTGCAAACCATATATCCAAGGAAAGACTAAGATCTAGACTATTTAAAGAACTCAACAATATTAAACTAAACAGTCCAATTAAAATGCACAAAAGACACCAAGAGACATTTCACCAAAATTAATTTTAAAATGTCAAATAAGCACGTGAAAAGATGTTCAGCATCAGTAGCCACTGAGCAAATACAAATTTCAATCATAATGAGATGATTACACCCTTATCAAAATGGCTTCAACAAGAAATAGTAACAACACCAAGTGTTGAATAGAATGTCGTAAAAGCAGATCACCCATATCTGGTGACAATGTAAAATGGTATAGCCATTCTGGAAACCAGTTTGATAGTTTTTTTGTTTGTTTTCTGTTTTTAGCCCTGAGATGGAGTCTTGCTCTGTCACCCAGGCTGGAGTGGAGTGGTATAATCTCAGCTGACTGCAACGTCTGCCTGTGATTCTCCTGCCTCAGCCCCCTGAGTAGGCATGCACTACCACGCATGCACCACCACGCCCAGCTAATTTTTGTATTTTTAGTAGAGACAGGTTTCATCATGTTGGCCAGGCTGGTCTTGAACTGGCTCATCTTGAACTGCTGACCTAGTGATCTGCCCGCCTTGGCCTCCCAAAGTGGTGGGATTACAGGCATGAGCCACCACGCCTGGCCGACAGTTTCTTATAAAACTAAATATGTGACCACCATATTACCTGGCATTGAACTTTGCATTTTTTTCCACATAAATTAAAACTTATTTTAATACAAAAACCTATACATAAATATTCCTAGCAGCTTTATTTTTAATTGCCAAAAAGTAGAAACAACACAGATGTACTTCAACAGGAGAATGGTTAAACAAACTGTCATATATCCATACCATGTATTATCACTCAGCAATAAAAATAATGAACTATTGATACACAGAACAACTTGGATGAACCTCAAAGAAATTGTGCTGAGAGAAAAATAACATTTCCAATAGGTTACATATTACATGATTCTATCTATATAGCATTACTGAAAGACAAAATTCATGTATTTTTCCCATTTTTAATGGAGTTGTCTTCTTTTTAAGTTCCCTGTAGATTCTAGATAATAGGTCTTTGTGAGATGCATTTTAATGAATATGTTCTCCCAAAAGTTGAAATTAAAAAAAATACAAAATTATATAAATGGTCTAGCATGGTGGCTTATGCTTGTAATCTCAGCAATTTGGGAGGCCAAGGTGAGTGGATATCTTGAGGTCAGGAGTTCAAGACCAGCCTGGACAACATGGTGAAAACCTGTCTCTACTAAAAATATGAAAATTAGCTTGGTGTGGTGGTGCACACCTGTAATCTCAGCTACTCAGGAGGCTGAAAGAATTGCCTGAACCCAGGAGGCAGAGGTTGCAGTGAGATGAGATCATGCCACTGCACTTCAGCTTCAGCCTGGGTGACAGAGAGCAGGACTCCATCTCTCTCTCTCTCTCTCTCTCTTTCTCTCTGTGTATATATATATATATATATATATATATATATATATGCTTATACACACACACACATATATATATGCATATATATATATATACACACACAAACACACACACAGAGAGAGAGAGAGAGTGCAGATTAGTGGTTTCCAGAAGTTAGGAATAAGAGTGGAGTGTATTTGGATGTAATAGGGGTTCCATGGGGTTAGAAACTGTTCTGTGTTTTGTCTGCATCCATGCCATCGTCTTAGTTGCAATATGTATTATAGTTTTGCGAGGTATCAGCAAACTGGATAAATGATACGAAAGATCTCTCTGTATTATTTATTACGACTGCATGCAAATCAACAAAATAAAATGTTTAATTCACAAAATTCACGATATATCACCATTGTGTAGAACAACCATTAAGTTTTGTTGGAACAGGTAAATCACTTAGGAAATACAACTCAACTAAGCATTGCAGTAATCATTTTTTTTGCAAAGTATCTATAAACTGAATTATATATATACTGTTGAATTGTTCTGCTAGCTGGCTTAAATGTGATAAAGAAAATCTTGAGAGAATATTGCTAAATTTTTATTGAAAAATCATCATTTTGGATCAGTTATATATTGTACTTTTTGCTGTTAGACTGTCAGCTCTCATGTTGGAAGCAAGACCTGTACTCAAGGGCTAGGCAGACAGAAGTATTACTGGAGACAGCAGGCAGTACCCAGATTTATTTCACATTTAATAATAATAGGTTCATTTTTTGAAATCTGACTGTATGAACAGCACTTTCTAAAACACTATACAAGAATTACATCATTTAGTCTATGGGGTGATCCTACTTCTAATAATAGTGGACTAGCTCCTATTGAACCAATACTTCTGTAGATAATAACTGTAAACCCTGGACAAAATATTTGAAAAAGTACTTGAAGTCACTGAAGAGTGACAAAAAGCAGGAAAATACTGGAGAAAACTTTATATATGGAAGGTGGGAATGGCAACATCATTGAGCGATTTTTTTTTTTTTATGGCTTTGAGCTTGAGGACAGGACATATTACACATACATGAGCCAGCTACTACTTGGATATAAGCCTGTAGTTTTATTGTCTTCAAGAATTGGAGAATAGGGTTCAGGTTAACCATATAAGATGGACAAGAAATTAGAAAATTCCAAGAATAGAGGCGCAAAGATAGTTTCATTAATTTTTAACATGAATTCAACTCTACCCAAAGTTTTGGCTTAACTATGTATGTATGGTGTTGGTTTTAGCAGCTCAGCTATGACTAAAGGAATTAAACAAAGACTTAAGCTGCATACCACTGAAAGTGAGACAGTTTAAAGCTTGATTTCAACCAATATGACTGACTACTAAAACACACGGGGAAAAATCAATACTCTGTGAAAAATGATAACACAATCCAAAATCTATGCAGATGTATAATCAAAATGTCCAAGATAAATTTCAATTTCTAGATATGTAAAAATGTGATTTAAGAGAAAAGACAACCCGGCCGGGCGCGGTGGCTCACGCTTGTAATCCCAGCACTTTGGGAGGCCGAGGCGGGCGGATCGCGAGGTTAGAAGATCGAGACTACAGTGAAACCCCGTCTCTACTAAAAATAAAAAAAAAAATAGCTGGGCGTGGTGGCGGGCGCCTGTAGTCCCAGCTACTCGGAGAGGCTGAGGCAGGAGAATGGCGGGAACCCGGGAGGCGGAGCTTGCAGTGAGCCGAGATTGCGCCACTGCACTCCAGCCTGGGTGACTGAGCGAGACTCCGTCTCAAAAAAAAAAAAAAAAAGAAAAAAAGAAAAAGAAAAAGAAAGGCAACCCATGAGTATTAACCCCTACATATACCAGATATTCGAATTAGCAGGTAAGAATTTTAAAGCCATTATTGTAACTATGTTCAAAGATGTAAAGAAATATGGGAGATACCAGCAAAGAAATAAGTCATTAAAAAGAACCTAACGGAAAGTCTAGAGCTGGAAAAATACAATATCTGAAATAAAAAAATTCCCCAGATGGGCTTAGCAATAGAAAGGGATAACAGAAGAAAGAGTTAGAAAATTTGAAGATAGAAACTGATAAACTATCCAATCTGAATAACAGAGAGAAAAATAATTTTTAAAAAAACAACATCGATCTGTGTGACAATATGAAAATGTCTAATATATATGTAATTTTAAATCTCAGAATAATAAATGATAATTAGTGGGTCAACAAAAATATTTGAAGAAAAAATAGCCAAAAAAGTATTTAATTTCATGAAAGACTTAAAATTACAAATTCAAGAATCTTAGCAAAATCTAAGCAGAATACATACAATGGCAATCACAATTTGGCGTATCATAATTAAATTGCTGAAAACAGATGTGTGTGTGTGTGTGTGCATGTGTGCGTGTGTGTGTGTGCGCGTTTGTGTGTGTGTGTGTGAGAGAGAGAGATACAGAAATTTTGACCAGTGAGTTTATACTAGGAAATAAATGGAGAACCGAAGACAGTAGAAAAATATGTTTTGATTGTTGAATGAGAAAAAAAAATTCAACACAGAAGCCTATATCCAGAGAAAATATCCTGTCAGAATGAAGAGTAAATACATACATTTCCAGACAAACAAAAACAAAAATAATTCATCACCAGTAGAACCGTACTATTAGTATAAATGCCAAAGGATGTTTTCAGGCTAAAGGAAAATGGTACCAGATAGGAAATTAAATCTTCGGGAAGGAGTGAAGTGTACTTGAAATGGTACACGTGTAGGTCAATGTAAATTTAAATATAAATTTAATATTTTAAAAATACATATGGCTGGTTAAAGCAAAAATACATATGATATTCTATTGTGCGATTTATAATGTATGTGGTGGTAAAATACATGTGACAAATATAAATGATGAGATTGGTAAATTGATGTAGATAGTTGCAAGATTCTTACAATTTACTAGAAGTGACAATATTAACACTAACTAGGTGGTAAAAATGTAAGGGTGTATTTTCTAATGCCAAGAGAAACCACTAACAAAATGACGAAAAGTTTATATAATTAATTAAAAAGCTAATAGATGTATTTAATTTCAAAAAAGTTCAATTAATCTCAAAGAAGGGAAGAATGATGCAACAGAAGAAAAAAATAGAAAAAAGAACAAATAAACAAATGATGAAAAATAATAGGTCTAAATTCAACCATATAAAAATTTCTTTAAAATAAACATACTATATCGTCTAACTAAAATAAATCTTTAAAGTTAGTGTTATTTTTTGTTTTCTTTTTACAGATGAAAATATTAATCCATAGAGAGGATAATCACACCTAACTTCATACAAGTGGTAAGTAGAAGAGCCAGAATTTAAACCCAGCCAGAGTCCATGTTTTTAAATCTCAAAATTATATCACTTAATATTTACCTGGGTCTGACTCATCATAAATTAATGTATACACACACAGATGTATATATAAATATATATATATATAACTTTTGAGATAATAGTTTGAAACACAAATTCCATTAACTCATTGTCATGATAATAGTGAAACAGAACACACACAAAACAATGAGAGAAAGACAAAAGACAGAATGCAAATATGTATTGAGTAGTACAGTGCAGTCTAGAAGTGGAAAAGGAGACGTACTTCCCTTAAAAAAGAAGTCAGTGGGGATTGAACTGTTCTGGGACACCTAGGTGGAAAAGGCAAAACTGGGCATTGGAGGACAAAGGAATTCTAAACAGATGAAGTTACCTTCAAGCTAAGAGAATAGCATGTGCAAGCACATTTAAATGAAGGCACTGTCTTGTGGAGGACAGTGGTAATATTAGTCTATTTGGCCTAATATAATATGCATGGGCAAGTCAATAAGACAGCTAAGTATTTGTAAGTGCTGGGATAACTATACACAAATAATTAATCTATGAAGTTTCCAGTAGAAGAACCTATCTTATAGTGTGGCCAAGGGCTTTCTTTTGTCCTGTCTTGTTCTATGGTTTTTGCGAATGACTGGATTGGGAGCCATGATGACCACACACATATGCATTGAAGCTGAGAGGATGGCCAAACACATTGTTTAACCTGTTTAATATACAAAACTCTCTTATTTCACTGGAAAAAATGTTCAAATCTATCAAGAAGACATTTAATATATACTTCTAATTGAACAAGTACAAAATATAGTGAGATGTTTTATAAAAGTTAGTATTAAAATTACTTCAGGATTGTATTATACATTCATTCCTTCAGTTTCAGTTTCCTCATCTCCAAACAGAGCTGACTGATTTAAATTATTTCAGTACTTCCTTGCAATTCTAAATTTCTATGGTTCTTTGCATCATAGTTGAATGCAACTGCAGAATTAGCCTATGTGATCTTGGGTGAATTAATAGGAATTTGAAGAACTGAGAATCTAGTCTGTGCTAGTCTGTGCACCACACTTGGGCACATTTCTAAGAACATGACAGACTGGAGTTTTTCCAGAGGCAAAGGATTCCTTGGTAAAGAAATAGAAACAATGATAACTGAAATATCAGAGGTTATGCATCATCACCCTTCAAAGGTTTTTCATTGCACCTAGGATAATTTTTTTAAGAATTACTATTGTCTACAGAGTTCTATGTAATGTGGCTCATACATTTCAGAACCAAACATAGAAATGTATCCATAGTGCAACTCGAACAGCAAGGAACCATTCAAAATAATCTTTTTATCTTTCATAGGAATATCATTAAAGACAGAAAATTGATATTGATTTTAATAATCTTCAGAAAAGGCAAGTAATATGCACCCTCAGATCCCCCACTTAAAAGACAGCCCACCTACTCTTTAGCATCACCTTGGTTGACTCAACCTTTAACTCACTGAATTTCAGCCAACTTGCGTTCAATCCACTAAATAAACGAAATTCTTTTTTGCTTTATAGTTTTCAAATATTTGATTTCTTCTTCTTGGAAAATTCTTGGAAAATTGCCAATTTTTCACTTGGCTAAATATTACAAATTGTTCAGGTTTCAGCTTAAAATCACTTCCTCAAAGAGGCCTTCTAAAATATGCCGTAGAAAAGAGGCCACCTGTTTTCTAATGAATCACCTAATTCTCTATTCTTACGCTTTAATGTTTTTTCATAGCACTCATCATGAGGTATAATTGCATAATTGTTTGAATGCTCTTTGAGATGAGAATTTTTTTTTTGACAGTGTAATCTGAAATCCTTTATTTTTGGTTTACTAGAACAACTTAAATGGTTTTCAGTCCTGAGGCAGACCTCATACAGAGTAAAAAAAAAAATAGGAAATTAGAAAGCTAATTGTTTTGTACAGTGAATTGAGGAGGGTTCTAAATTCCTAGGGAGAGCCCGAGAGAATGGAAATTAGGTGCCGGAAAAATGGAGAGAAGAGATGATATGAAAAACGAGATCAGGTAGATAAAAACATAGGGTGCAACTCAATACTGAAAGAAATGGGCAATGAAAAATCTTCGGTGGTGGCAAAGACCATGGGATTTTAAGAATAAAGATGTCTAACATTCTAAGTTGTTTGCTGGGCTGTGAATGAATTCCCTGAGAAACACTAGGTATATCAGTTTATTAGGGCTGCCATAACAGAATACCACAGACTGGGTGGCTTAAACAATATAATTTATTTTCTCACAGTTCTGGATGCTGGAAGTCCAAGATAAAGTTGTCAGCTCGGTTGTTTTCTCCCCAGATCTCTCCTGGGCTTACAGATACCTGCCCTTTTGCTGTGTTCTCTCCTAACATTTTTCTGTGCACTGACTTCCCTGGTATCTTTCTTTGTGTGCAAATAAAGACCATTCAGATTGTATTAGGGCCCATCCTAATGGCTTCCTTTAACTTAATCACCTTTTTAAAGGCCTATCTTCAAATACAGTCACATTCTGAGGTGCCGAGAATCAGGGATTTAACATATCAAGTTGTTGTGGAGGGGCACAATTAAGCCCATAACACTGGCACAGAAGGTAAATGGTTTGGTGTCTCATACCAAACAGAATTAGGACAAGAGTAATTGAATTTAAATAGCTAGAAAAAAGATAATCCCATAAAACAGACTTTGGTGTTATTCACTTAAGTGGCACCTTTGTTTCACTAGATATTCTCATTTGTAAACATTTACAAAAGCTTAGTCACATAGTGTAACTTTCTTTAATCTCAATCTTATTCTCATTTAACCAGTTTTGGCCTATTTCCGATCATGAATTTTATAAACTTCATTCCTATAAAATTACTTCAATTAAAAGAGCAAACATAAGAAAGAGGTCAACATATGAAAAAAAAATAACTCAAGATGGATTAAAAGCTTAAATGTAAGTCCTGAAAGTATAAAAATTCTAAAAGAAAACCTAGGAAAAATGATTCTGGACATCAGCTTTGGTAAATAATTTATGATTAAATCTCCAAAAGCATTTGCAACTAAAACAAAAATTGACAAATTAAACATAATTAAGTTGAAAAGCTTTTGCATAGCAAATGAAACTATTAACAAAGAAAACAGACAACCTACAGACTGGGAGAAAATATTTGCAAATCGTGCAGCCAACAAATTAGTAATATTTAGAATCTCTAAGGAACTTAAACAATTCAACAAGCAAAAAAAAAAAACTCATTAAAAATAGATGAAGAACATGAACAGACACTTCTCAAAAGAAAACCTACATGCTGCAAACAAATACATTTAAAAAATGCTCAACATTACTAATCACTAAAGAAGTGCAAATCAAAACCAAAATGAGATACTGTTTCACACCAGTCAGAATGGCTATTATTAAAATGTCAAAAAATAACAGATGCTTGTGAGGTTGCAGAGAAAAAGGAATGCTTATACACTGTTGGTGGGAGTGCAAATTCATTCAACCATTGTGGAAAGCAGTGTGGTAGTTCCTCAAAGAGCTAAAACAGAATTGTCATTTGATCCAGAAATCTCATTACTGGGAATATACCTGCATTAGTCTGTTTTTTCACTGCTATAGAGAACTACCTGAGGCTGGGTAATTTATGAAGAAAAGAGATTTAATTGACTCACACTTCTGCAGGTTGTACAGGAAGGATGGCTAGAGGCCTCAGGAAACTTACGATCATGGAGGAAGGGCAAAGGGGAAGCAAGCAACTTCTTCACATGGTGACAGGAGAGACAGAAAGCAAAGGGTGAAGCTTTACACACATTCAAACAACCAGATCTCATGCGAACCCTATCATGAGAACATCAAGAGGGAAGTTTGCCCCCGTGATTCAATCACCTTTCACCAGGCCCATTCCCCAACACATAGGGATTATAATTTGACATGAAATTTGGGTGGGGACACAGAGCTAAACCATATCAATATCCAAAGGAAAAGAAATTGTTCCACCAAAAAGGTAAATGCACTTGTATGTTCATCACAGCTTTATTCACAATAGCAAAGACATGAAATCAGCCTGGATTCCCATCAATGGTGAACTGGATAAAGACATGTGGTATATAAACATAATGGAATACTACACAGCCATAAAAAGGAACAAAATTATGCCCTTGTAGCAACATGATTGCATGATTGCAGTTGGAGGCCATTATCCTAAGTGTATTAATGCAGGACTAGAAAACCAAATACCACATATTCTCACTTATAAGTGGCAGTGAAATATTGGGTACATACATGGACATAAAGATGGGAATAGTAGATGCCGGGAGCTACTAGAGAAGGGAGTGCTTGCAGGGAGAGTTGAAGCACTACCTATTGGGTACTATACTCACTACCTGTGGGACAGAATCATTCATACACCAAATCTCAGTTACATGCAATTTACCCGTGTAAAAAACCTGCACTTGTATCCCCTGAAACTAAAATAAAGTAAAAAAAAAGAGGTCAAGTAATACAGTTGTGTTTATAACTCAAAAATTACTTATCATAAGTATTAAAAATGTAAACATATAAAATGTTTTATAGGCAAGTTGAGGAGAAACAAGAAAAAAAAAAGAAAGTGAAAACAAAATTGTGGCACATTACCAGAGGAATATTGAATCTTATTTTTAGTATCACATTTTAAAAATCACTAAAATTCTTCATGAATCACCAAGGAGCTTATAAAAATTAGACTTATATAGTGAATCAAGTTGATTCTTTTAGAAAATGAGATCACTTTCTTCTTTGATAGTGACTATACAAAAATCACGTAGTTTATAGAGATTTCTAAAACTTTGAAATATATTTTTTTCTTAAGCTTTACTCTCTAAAGCCATATTTCTCTTTCTAATAATTTAAAATTTGTCATAATTCAAATAATCTTTACTGAGTTTATGTATATAAATGTCAAAGAATACCAGAAAAATTGTATTATTCATATCTGTTCTTGGCACTACTCACTAGTTGATTATGGTGCTTTTTATTAATCTTTATAAAGTGTAATATGATTCTCACAACTTTTCAAAACACTGTATTGCTCATATACATCTAAGAAATTATAAGATTCATGCCGTAGTCTTCTTAGGCTGCTATGACAAAATATCACAGACTTACTGGATTAAACAACAGACGTTTATTTCTCACAGTTCTGGAGTTTGAGAAATCCATAATTGAGGTGCCACCACAGCCGGGTTCTTGGCGATCTGTCTTTTCGTGGATGGCAGAGGGTTGCCTTCTTGCTATGTCTTCACATGGCAGAGGCAGAGAGACAGACAGCTTTGGTTTCTTTATCTCCTTACAAGGACACTAATCACATATTATGGGCTCTATCCTCAGGACCTCATCTAATAACCATGCAGAAAACCCACTTCATAATACTATTACATTTGGAGTTGGGGATTCAACATGATAATTTTGAAGGAAGACAAACATTCATCCTCTAATAATTTGTGTAATAGTTGTTCTTTTGGTCACAAAAAAGTTTCATTACTTATTAGTGTACACCCATACCTCAGAAATACTACACCTCTGGTTCTTAATCATTGTAATAAATATCCCAACAAAGCAAGCCACGCAATTTTTTTATGGTTTCCCATTGCATATAAAAGTTATGTTTACGGCCGGGCGCGGTGGCTCACGCTTGTAATCCCAGCACTTTGGGAGGCCGAGGCGGGCGGATCACGAGGTCAGGAGATCGAGACCACGGTGAAACCCCGTCTCTACTAAAAATACAAAAAATTAGCCGGGCGTGGAGGCGGGCGCCTGTAGTCCCAGCTACTCGGAGAGGCTGAGGCAGGAGAACAGCGTGAACCCGGGAGGCGGAGCTTGCAGTGAGCCGAGATTGCGCCACTGCACTCCAGCCTGGGCGACAGAGCGAGACTCCATCTCCAAAAAAAAAAAAAAAAAAAAAAAAAGTTATGTTTACACTATACTGTAGTATATTTTTTACACAGTTATGTTTAAACTGAACACTATAATGTGCAGTAGCATTATATCTAAAACAATGTAAATATCTCAACTAAAAGTATTTTATTGTTAAAAATGCTGATGATCATTGCAGCCTTCAGTGAATTGTAATCATTTTGCTTGTGGAGAGTCTCACCTCAATGTTGATAGTGGCTGAATGATCAGAGCAGTGGTTTTAAAGGTTGGGGTGGCTGTGACAATTTTCTTAAAATAAGAGAATAAGGAAGTTTGCAGCATCAATTGACTCTTCTTTTCATGAAAGATTTCTCAGTAGCATGTGATATTTGATAGTATTTTACCCACAATAAAGTTTATTTCAAAATTGGAATAAATCCTCTCAAACTGTTGCTGCTTTATCAACTAAGTTTACCTGATATTCTCAATCCTTTGTTGTCATTTCAACAATGTTCACAGCATCTCAACAGCTGTAGATTCCATCCCAAAAAACCAAATTGTATGCTCATCACTAAGAAGCAACTCCTTCTACATTCAATTTCATCGTGAGATTGCCGCAAGTCAGTCACATTTTCAGGCTCCTCTTCTAATTCTAGTTTTCTTGTTATTTGCACCACATCTGCAGTGACTTCCTCCACTGAGATCTTGAAGTCATCCATGAGGGTTGAAATCAACTTCCACCAAACTCATGTTAATGTTGATATTTTGACCTCCTCTCATGAATCATGAATGTCCTTAATGGCATCTAGAATGGTGAATGCTTTCCAGAAGGCTTTCTATTTACTTTGCCCAGATCCATCAGAGGAATCACTATCTGTGGCAGCTATAGCCTTACAAAATGTATTTTTCAACTTTTAAGTTCATGGGTACATGTGCATGTTTGAATAACTAATGGGTACTAGGTTTAATACCTATGTGGTGAAATAATCTGTACAACAAACCTCCATGACACAAGTTTACAAAATGTATTTCTCAAATAATAAGACTCAAAAGTTCAAATTCTTCCTTTAACTAAGGGCTGTAGAATGGATGTTGTGTTAGCAGGCATGAAAATAATATTAATCTCCTTGTACTTCCCATCAGAGGTCTTGGTTGACCAGGTCCATTATTAATGAGCAGCAATATTTTGAAAGGAATATTGTTTCCAAAGAGTAGGGTTCAAAAATGAGCTTAAAAAATTCAGTAAACCATGATATAATAGATGTGTTGTTATTCAGGCTTCATTGTTCCATACATAGAGTACAAGCAGAGTAAATTAGCATATTTCTTAAGAGCCTTAAGATTTTCAGAAACATAAATGAGCATTGGCCTCAACTTCAAATCACCAAATGCTTTCGCCCCTAACAAGAGAGTCAATATATCTTTTGAAGCTTTCAGTCCAGGCACTGATTTCTTCCCTCCAGCTATGAAAGTCCTAGTTGGCATCTTCTTCCAAAATAAGAGTGTTGCATCAACATGGAAAATCAGTTGTTTAGTGTAGCCAACTTTATCAATTATCTTAGGAAGATATTCTGGATAACTTGCAGTTTCTACATCAGCACATGCTGTTTCATCTTGCACTTTTATGTTGCGCAGACAACTTATTTTCTTAAACCTTATGCACCAAACTCTGCTAGATTCAAACTTATCTTCTGCAGCTTTTTAACCTCTCTCAGCCTTCACAGAATTGAAGAGAATTAGAACCTTGCTCTGGATTACGCTGTGGCTTAGAGAATCTTGTGGCTGGTATGAACATCTGTCCAGACCACTAAAACTTTCTCCAGATCAACAATAAGGCTGTTTCACTTTGTTATCATTCATGTGTTCATCAGATTAGCACTTTAAATTTCATTTAAGAACTTTTCATTTGCATTCACAATTTGGCTATTTGGCACAACAAGCCTAGCTTTTAGCCTATCTTGGTTTCGACATTCCCTCTTCATAAGTTTAATTACTTTTGGCTTCTGATTTAAAGTGAGAGACGTGTGATTCTTCCTGTAACTTGAATACTTAGAGACCACTATAGGTTTCTTAATTTCCCAATTATGTCTCAGGGAATAGAGAAAGAAAAAGACAGTGAAATATCTGTTCTGTGGAACAGTCAGAACACCCAATACATTTATGAATTAACTTGTCCATCTTATATAGGTGAGGTTGTGCTCCCCACAAACAATTACAACAGTAGTATCAAAGACCACTGATTACAGATCACCATAACAGCTATAATAATAATGAAAAAGTTTGAAATATTGTGAAAATGATCAAAATGTGAGATAGAGACATGAAGTGAGAAACAGTGTTGGAAAAATGGTGCTGTCATATTGCTTGATGCAAGGTTGCCACAAACCCTCTAATTATAAAAAAAAGCACTATCTATATAGCACAATAAAGTGAAGCACAATAAAATTAGGTGTGCCCGTAAAATAATATAGTTCTGTATATAAGTGGAAGAGGACTTTTACTTATGAGTTGATGCCCTTTTATGTTGATTGAAATTTTGAAATGTGCATGTATAACTTTAATAATAAAATATTATATATGTCATGACATATGCAGACAAGTTGGCAATCTTTTCAATAGTTTTGATCTGTGGCCATTTATCTGGTAAAATACTTAGTGTTTTCTAAGTGGGATTGGTGTTGAAATGATAATAACACATTAGTAATGGATGCTGAGTAAGCACAAGTATCATAGCAGTAACAGTATATTTGCCAACTCTTATTGTACCTCTGTGGTAAAACCATACTTAATTACCAATAACAGTGAAGTAATTAGACAATATTAATTCTTTAAAAGTATCATTTCTAAAGGAATGTGGCTATATCCAAAAGGGTTATATAGATTTCATCAAATTTCTATTTTTTTAATTGACCAAGTATGTGGCCAAGAAATAAAAAAATGCATTATTGGCTGGTTGCAGTAGCTCACACCTGTGATCCCAGCACTTTTGGAGGCCTAGGAGGGTGGGTTGCTTGAGGCCAGGTGTTCAAGACCAGCCTGACCAACATGGCAAAACCCCATCTCTATTTTTTTAAAATACATTCTTAAAACTTAATTGCTAGTGAACGTTAGAGAAGTTATGATCCTAGAAACAACCCCAAAGCCCCTGTTCGCTTAATGAGTAAATAATTGATCATTGGCTTGTGTTCACCTTGGTTTCAGAAGTTAACTTCTCCCAAAGGTATAATATGATATGTGCAAAGAAAAGTAATTGAGTGTCCCACTAAATTAAAAACTGTATGGTCATGCATATTAAGTGATCCAGGAAAAGCATACTATCAATAGGAATACATTCTTTAAAGGCAAAAATAACTTTTATCCATCTGCTGTCTAATGCTTACCAATTTTTCAGTTCTCTGCTTCAGTGTCACTTCTTTAGGGACACTGTTCATAGCACCATACACCAGACGGGGGAAAGTATTACACTCCTTTTACACGTGGTAATTTTTCTTTATAGCACTCAGCAGAAACTATTAGTATGTAATGTTATAATTATCTGTTATCCTCCACTTTATGCAAACAGGGACCTTGTTTATTTGTTCATCATTGTACCATGAAAATTCATCAAAATGTCACATGGTTAGTAAACAACCCATAATTATTTGCTGAATGAGTAACTTGGGATGATAACACCAGCTCTAATACACTGCCATCAGCCATATGACCTAGTTTCTCACTTCTTAAAGGTCATACCAGCTTGAGGCCAGGTATACTTACTAGTACCCTATAATGCAGAAGGCAGTCCCTGCAACAGCCCTAGCACCAAATAGCAATAATGCTGAGGTTGAGAATTCCTGGATCACATAAAGAGCTTGTATTATTATTTTTTAATTAAATGTAGGTTCAAGTAAAGAATATTAATATATAATAAGTATAACTGGAAATTATTACACTCACTTATTTCTTGCAAAATATTTTATTTCTATATAATGTGGTATATAAATGTATTTTACCAATTGGTTTTGAAATACATATAACAAATACTGTATACATCTTTTATTTCATAGATACCAACCATGAAATATACTTTAAAATTTATAAGCAGGATTCACAGGTAACAAACACAACAGTTAGCACCTTAAATCTTAAAAAAAAATTATGTGGTAGACAGCTATTAGTTATGCTGGATGGAAAAATATGAAGGATCATTTACATAAAGAAATATCACTATGTAAGATTGCCTTTTGTTGACATCATTCAAGGCAACAAAGTCACAATTTTTAAACAGTTACTTTCAATGGGTAATAGTTTTTTTAAATTTTTGCTTCAATAATCTATTCTCAGCATAAATTAAAGAAACAATATGATTATTTCACCTTGTTTCTTGCAAATATTGGGTATATGAGGTCATTAACTTAAATAAGTATTTTGTAAAAGTTATTCTGGTGTAGGACAAGTCTTTACACATGTGGCTAAAATATTTCATTGGTGTAATTATTCAAGCTTGGCTCGCTAACAACAAGGTTGCAGAATGTGTTTCTGTTGTTGTTTGTAGTACAGAGTCCTATATAAAGATGTGTGTTGGAAATTAGCCCTATCATTATAAGCCTTATTCAATTCACGTATCCTTGGATAGGCAAAGTCTGGATTTTGTGTAATGTCTCTTTATTTATTTACTTATTTAGGAGACCATGTCTCACTCTCTCGCCCAGGCTGCAGTGCAGTGGCACAATCTCAGCTCACTGCAACCTCCACCTCCTGTATTCAAGAGATTCCCCTGCCTCAGCCTCCAGAGCAGTTGGGACTACAGGCGTGCGCCACCACGCCCAGCTAATTTTTGTATTTTTAGTAGAGACAGGGTTTCGCCGTGTTGGCCAGGCTAGTCTCGAACTCCTGACCTCAGATGATCTGCCCAACTCGGCCTCCCAAAGTGCTGGGATTACAGGCGTGAGCCACCATGCCCTGTCAGATTTTGTGTAATGTCTCTTTATTACAGAATACTGGGTAAGAGATTTGACAATACATTTAGAAATATCCAACTAGGAAAATTTCACTCGATTTTATAGACTGAGAACATTAGCTTGTCATGCAAATTCAACCCCAGCTTTCCTTAAAAGGGCTATGGCTTTATTTATTACAATTTATGCTTCCCTGCTACTCATTATCTTCTTACTGATGTAAAATTCCCAGTATGTCTTAGCTTTCCATATCTTCTAATGGTGTATAGGAACAAGCATTATGGGCAGAATTTTTTTTGTTTTTTTGTTTTTTTGGTTTTTTCTTTTGAGACGGAGTCTCGCTCTGTCGCCCAGGCTGGAGTGCAGTGGCGCTATCTTGGCTCACTGCAAGCTCCGCCTCCTGGGTTCACGCCATTCTCCTGCCTCAGCCTCTCCGAGTAGCTGGGACTACAGGCGCCCGCCACCACGCCCGACTAATTTTTTTGTATTTTTAGTAGAGACAGGGTTTCACTGTGGTCTCAATCTCCTGACCTCGTGATCTGCCTGCCTTGGCCTCCCAAAGTGCTGGGATTACAAGCGTGAGCCACTGCGCCTGGCCCATCATGGGCAGAATATTAAGTACATTCATATATTTTTCCTCATAAAACATGGGCTAAATTTACAAGATCATATCTATACTTAAATTTATATTTCTAAGGAGAGATAATAGAACATGGCCTGGAGTAGTGCGTTTTCTGAGGTACCATTAACTTTGATTCTAATATTTCAGACTCATGGACATGAACAGATATATACATATTTTTATTACTAATAAGAAAAGATTTAGGGCTTTTTATCATTCCAAAACAATCTCTCTTCATACTGAGAGACTTGCTGACCTACGTTGAGTTATGATTAATTAGAGAATATTGACTTGAGCTAACTTTTTTTTCCTATTTGGCATAAATGGGATGGAGGAGAGAGATAGGCATATGTTACTCAGGACACTTTCACTAGCAGTGTTTATTCCAGCGTTGAGTTTCTTTGTAAAATATTCCACAATGTTACGTTTCAATGCTACTCTCATCCTCCCTCCATCATCATCACCATATTTTTTAGAAAGTATCTTCCATGATTATCTATACTCCAACTTATCTGGAGCTATATCCTTTCAATGTTTTCAAAAAATTGTTTCTGAGAAGTGCACTTGATTATCTGAAACATCTTCATTATTGACATTTTTTTAAATGGCTCTATAAAGCCAGTATCAAATCATCAGATATTTAAGAGCTGGAGCCTTTCTAAAAAAGTTATCATATTAGAGTAATATATATTGTTGTGAAAACAAAAGCAATACTAACATTTGCATGAAGACAAGGAAAACAATGAGTATATATAGACAAATATAACAATACCTTTTGGATATCTGCATATACAATAACTATTTTATTTTAGTTATTTCATAGTAAGTTCCCAGAAGTAATAGTATATTTAGGGTTCTGTACAGATCATTCCCTATTTATTTATATTTCTCTATTTGGCCTAGAAATAGTTGAAAGATGGAATATATTTTGTTTACTATCTTATACTAGAGAGTGTGCCATTTAAAAATAAGTGTGCTTTAGCATTTGCAAATTCAGTGCTCACAGTGACTTTTAGAACATAACTACTGCAAATAATGAAAATTGACTGTGTACTTGTGTGTGTGTATTATGCAAAAAACAGCAGATTGAAAATGATACTAATAATGCAAAGGCAAACAAATAATAGAAGAATGGAGCAGAAAATGTTCTTGCTAATTCACATTAGACAGTTAAGGAAAAAATGGTTATCCAATCAGATATAACAGGAATTCAGCCAAAAATTCTAAATTATAAAGATAATTTGAAGTATGAATTTATATCAATGATCACTAACAATAAACTTTACCTTAAGTGCATATTACACCTTTACATATTTACTAATAAATGTATGGAATCATCAAAACTATGAACACATTCAAAATAATTATGATCTCATTTTATGTAATTCTTCTTAAATGTTTAAATAGGTATTTTTCACAGTTGTATTAAAAAATATATACACATATTGTGGCTGTATGTTTAAAATATTTTACTGATTGGAATTGATGTAAAATGTTTCAAGACTATTCTTTGATCACATAGTTCCTAATATATAGGAGTCATATTTCTGCTTGTATAGTCTGAGTACATTACAAATGAATTCTACTCAATAGTTTGATAAGATAGTAAACTTTTTTATATTTTAATTTTTCCTATGTACTAGTTCTGAAATACACAGAATTGGCACCACTGAAGTTCACTCTTTTCACTTCTACCATTATTACAAGTTGTAATTCACCCCCCAGAAAGTAAATAATTTCTCAAATACAGTTTGAAAATAGTTTTTAAAAAAATTATTTTGTAGCACTAAGTAGAGCTCAGTTGTTGACTATAAAGTGATGTGCATTTTCTCAGTGGAAATTAGATCCAGAATCATTAGGGTCTTAACTAAAAGAATACCCTACCATAATTCTAATCGTTCATGTCCGCCCAAAGAGCTTGCTTATAAAATTCACTGCCGGTAAGTAGCCGAAGTCTCATTTTTTTCATTACAGAATTTTAAGGTCTTAACTGACAACAAATAAATATAAATTATATCATAAATAATGGTAAGTCTTATTTATGCTCTTGATATGTGAGTCTTTCTTTCCTATTTGGTGGCAGAATATTTGTCTTAGCCCCCAGAGAAGGGAAGGAGACTTATTTTTTTTCTGTTAGTAGCAAATATGGATATGATCTTTGGTCATTACAGTCTTTTCAGGTAGATGAAGTTCTAACCAAATATAGTTTGAGTGAGAATTTTGACATAGGTAATTCTTATTTTTGATGCCTTCTCGAACTTTGCCTTTTGAAGATCAATTTATATGGGGTCCCTTCCTCTCATGTTGTTCTATGTTATGCATATACTCTCAAATTAAATCTTCCCATTCTTCCTATACACTATACTCGGACTCTACGTTTCCTTCACTGCTTCCTGTATTAACCTGTCCTCAGCTCGCTTCATTACTCTCAATGGTATTTGCATCTGGACAGAGGATGAATATTGAAAGAAAAATAATGATAGAATGAGACCCATCAGTAACAGATGTTTGAGAGGATGTGTGTACGTGTCAGTGTGTGCATATGCACGTGCAGACAACCTTCCAAGTTACTAAAATTTCCAAACAGATACATATATTTTAACAAAGAAAGCTGTGCTTGAATCTAAACTACAAAATTTAGGAGAAACTTAACTTTAAATAATACACCAGCATTCTTTAAAGAACTTACAGGCTGAAAAAATTAATCTAGAATTCAATAATAATAATAGGCAATAATTTAACTTAAGCCCTCATGTTAGAGTTTAGCTTCATTTATTTGTTTTTATATCCCAGTGGAAATAGGGCATGAATGTAGCCTTCATATATCTGATGATCCTTACTAAATATAACCATGATCAACTAATCTAAATTAAATTTAAGTTTTCATAGCACACACGTAAACAAAGTTAATCTAACTTGAATAACTCTATTTTCTTTAGCATGTTATCATTCCCCCCAAAGTTTGAAAAACTGTAGCATCCTGTTCTCTTTTCTCTATTTATCCTGAATCCCCAGACTAGACTACTATCTGAGTCTCCCAACTAATCCCTGGTTTTCAAAGTTTACTACTTTATTGCATCTTTCATCCTGCCATCAGATCTATCTTTCTAAAACACATGTAAATCATGCCACTGTCTTTCTTCAAAATTTGTCATGATTTTCCATTGCCTTTGTCATACAATCTATATTTCTTAGCATGAGATTCGTTATCTCCTTTCAACCTCATCTTAGCAAAATTGTTCTTTTAAAAAATGACTGTGGACAGATCACATATACAAATTACTGTAGCATGAGATTATAAAATTATATATGTGACACAAGTAAAATTTAATGAATTTCACCAAAAATGTGTTTAGAATCTGGTCCTTGTCTCCCTTGCGGATCCTATAATATAGTGTAAGTTAAATATAGAGATGCAGTCCAAGTAGAATACAAGGCAGAATGTGATATGTGTGATTTGTAAAGTCTTACAAAGGAATGACTATAAATAAAAAATAGAAATAGAGTAATATTTTTGGAAAATTGAGCATTTGAACTGAGCCTTGAGATACAAGAAGAGTTTTACTTGATAAAGATGGCAGAAAAAAACTTCTCCATTGTAAGATGACATGGGCCTGAACTAAGGTAGTGGTGGCATAAATAGAAAGGTAAGCAAAAATATTGTGACACATTAGCATCATTAAGACTTTTAATTTATATGAGATATGAGGGAGAAGATTTCCAGCCTTACAGAATTCTGTCTTGTTTAGCTTGCTGCTTTTGCCAACCAAGATTGGGTCATGGGGAAGAAAGAGTTTTATGAAGAAATAAGTTACATTAGGGGTGTCCATAACATATACAAGTGCTAGCCAGGAGGCAGATAGAGTTATAAGGCCTGTAGTAGAGATAGAGGTCTTGAAAAAAGGGGTGCTGCAGTGTGGTCTTGATGCTGCATGAGAGGTTGAAAGCCTGAGGCTGGGGTGGCAGTGAGGGAATCAAAGGAGGAAGGCTGTTGTTGAAAGAGCAGTGGAAATAGCTCAAAAAACTACATCATCTAAGTCCTCAAATCATCTCACTTCTATCACATGTGTTTGGGGCTGGGGTGAAATGAGACAATCTGGGAAAATGCTTAATCTCACACTCATTCATGTCTGACTGTATCCCAAAACAAAATCAAAGTGATTTCCTAGATTATCTAAGTTTCCCCTCCAACCTCTCCTCTCCATTAATACAGTAATTTATTGCTATTATAATTATTTGACATCATGTAACAGATATTACTATAATTTTTGGATATTATAGTGATTCAGCATATTTATAGCTATCAGTTCTCTCAAAGAACAACCTGTTCATTTGCATACACAATAAAATGTGATTATTATGAACCCAAAACATTCTAAATCAAAAGATAAATTCTGATATGAGTATAAACTGTGGGCAATTTGCTTTGCTTCTGAGAGTCATCCCTGTGAATGGGCGTATCATTTCACTTATCTTTTGTAACACACTATAGGAAGAAGCCTAATGCCTCAGGTCCTGATCTTCAGGAGCTAAACTTAATTTAAGCTGAAAATGTGGGCCATAAACTTTTTTGTAATAGATAAGAAAACTGGACCTAATTGGAATTGTTCTTCTCTAGTTCCTAAAGTTTATGGCATTAGGTACATATTTGACATGATAGTGAAAAATTAGGGACGAAGTAGTACTTGTAAAATTGATGGGGAAAGTCCTTGGGCAAGCTCTGTGTGGATAGAGGTGAAGACTTCTTTGGTCATTTCACATTCTGATATATAAGGCCATCTATACTCTAGCTTTAGTTAGCCACCCATATTGCTTACAATTTTCCAAACGAGACCATCTATTTCAGCTAAATTGTTGAACAAAAGATTGCTTATTATTCCCTCTTTTCTTTTGTTCACATCATTCTCTATGATTTGAATAACCACCACTTTTCCTCTGATTATTCAAATCCTACTTATCTTTCAAGGCTTATCTCAGATCTTACATGCTACATATTTAATGAGTATTCCTTCTTCTTATATCAGAAATTCTTAATACCTACAAGGTTTATGCATGGGTTTCAGAAGGTTCTTGGATCCTCTAACATGTTTAAATTCTTATTGTAGGATAGTTCATAGATTTTATCTGATTTTCAAAGATGCAAATTAGTTAAGGTTCTACTTAGAACACTTGTTATCTCTTTCATTGCTAGTTTCCTGTTCAAATATATATTTCTCATAATTTCACGTAAGTCAAAAGTGACACTGATATGCTTTATTTCCTACATGACACAGGGTAAAGTTCCTTAAACGTGGTGGTAACTACTTAGTATATAATAGTTGATTTATCTTTGAGCTACTTTGTATTAAACGGTGACCCTGCCCTATGTGTGTGGCATCTTAAATACCCATATATACACCATAGCTCATTGACAGTAGTGAGACAACCTACAAACCATGCAAATTTTGGCCTTGGAAACATTCTCAGTCAGCTCACTAACTTCAGTTCCATAATGCAATCATCATTTCAGCTAATAATATAATTCTCTTGAGAGTTCTATTTTTATGACTAAACCTATTATTAACAGACAATTGATTTTATGAATATTTTCTGCAACTGACATCATTCAAAATATTTCTAGTTAACACTTAAGAAACTCTACATACATATTCCACATATCCCAGTAGAAATACATGGTCCCAGCCTTCAAATCAGACACCAAAATCACAAAATAATTTAGGAGACACTATCTGTAGAAAAGATTATAATTATTTTAAATTAATATAGAAATTTAGAATAAAGTTTCTTTGAAGATTTACAGGTGCTGGAGAGGATGTGGAGAAATAGGAACACTTTCACACTGTTGGTGGGACTGTAAACTAGCTCAACCATTGTGGAAGTCAGTGTGGCGATTCCTCAGGGATCTAGAACTAGAAATACCATTTGACCCAGCCATCCCATTACTGGGTATATACCCAAAGGACTATAAATCATGCTGCTATAAAGACACATGCACACGTATGTTTACTGCGGCACTATTCACAATAGCAAAGACTTGGAACCAACCCAAATGTCCAACAAAGATAGACTGGATTAAGAAAATGTGACACATATACACCATGGAATACTATGTAGTCATAAAAAATGATGAGTTCATGTCCTTTGTAGGGACATGGATGAAACTGGAAACCATCATTTTCAGTAAACTATCGCAAGGACAAAAAACCAAACACTGCATGTTCTCACTCATAGGTGGGAACTGAACAATGAGAACACATGGACACAGGAAGGGGAACATCACACACCGGGGACTGTTGTGGGGTGGGGGGAGGGGGGAGGGACAGCATTAGGAGATATACCTAATGCTAAATGATGAGTTAATGGGTACAGCACACCAACATGGCACATGTATACATATGTAACAAACCTGCACATTGTGCACATGTACCCTAAAACTTAAAGTATAATAATAATAAAATAAAATAAAAAATAATTGGCCGGGCCCGGTGGCTCACACCTGTAATCCCAGCACTTTGGGAGGCCAAGGCAGGTGGATCATGAGGTCAGGAGATTGAGACCAGCCTGGCTAACACGGTGAAACCCCGTCTCTACTAAAA
The DNA here is from genome assembly GCF_006542625.1 of Nomascus leucogenys. NCBI lineage: Eukaryota > Metazoa > Chordata > Mammalia > Primates > Hylobatidae > Nomascus > Nomascus leucogenys. Next base: position 76,115,444 of record NC_044406.1, on the reverse strand, counting down.
ATACAAAAAAATTAGCTGGGCTTAGTGGCTGGCACCTGTAGTCCCAGCTACTCTGGAGGCTGAGGCAGGAGAATGGCATGAACCTGGGAGGCAGAGCTTGCAGTGAGCCGAGTGTGCCACTGCACTCCAGCCTGGGCGGCAGAACGAGATTCTGTCTCAAAAAAAAAAAAAAAAAAACACACACACACAAACAAAACCCAAATAACCTCTGATAGCAATAGTGTGTGGGGGAAGAAGTAAAACTGTAGAGTTGTTTTTTTTTTTTTTTTAAGACAGAGTTTTGCTTTTGTTGCCCAGACTGGAGTGCGATGGTGCAACCTTGGCTTGCCGCAACCTCCGCCTCCCGGGATCAAGCAATTCTCCTACCTCAGCCTTCCGAGTAGCTGAGATTACAGGCATGCGCCACCACGCCTGGCTAATTTTTTGTATTTTTAGTAGAGATGGGGTTTCTCCATATTGGTCAGGCTGGTCTTGAACTCCTGACCTCAGGTGATCCGCCTGCCTTGGCCTCCCAAAGGGTTGGGATTACAGGCATGAGCCACCTTGCCCAGCCCAGATGTAGAGTTTTTTAACTTGATTGAAATGAAATTGTTATCAGCTTACAATGAATGGTTATAACAATAATAATTTCAATGGAAGTCTCATGGTAAGCAGAATTAAAACTTACAGTAGATAAATAAAAGATAAATAGAAAAATATTAACCATATCACCATAAAAAATCATAGACTTCAGAGAAAGACAGCAAGAGAATACCGAGGAATGAGAAAACTACAAAATAGCCAGAAAATGATTAAGAATATGGCAATAATGAGTCCTTATCTATTGATAATTTTATTAAATGTGAATGTATTAAACCAGTCAAAACATATGGAGTGCCTAGATGGATAAAAACAATACCAAATTATATGCTGTATACAAGAGACTCACCTTAGACTTAAGGACACACATAGTTTGAAAGTGAAAGAATGGAAAGGCATTTCATGAAGATAGTAACCAAATAAAAGCAGAGGTGATATATTTGTATCAAGTAAAACAATTTATATAAAAAACTGTTACAATAGGCAAAGTCATCACATAATGAAAAAGGTCAATACAATAGGAAGATACAAAATCATAAATGTATATGAACCCCAGATCAAAGTACCTACATACATAAAGCAAACATTGACAGATCTCAAGGGAATAAAAGGGTATAATACAATAACAGTAGGAGGCTTCAATGTTCAACTTTTAATAATGGATAACCATTCACAAAGAAAATTAATAAGGAAGCAAAAGACTTAAACAACACTATAGACCAAGTGGATCTAAAAGACATTTATAAGACATTCCATCCAACAGGAGTAGAATTTTCATTCTTTTCAAATGCATATAAAGTATTCTCTGCAATAGGTAACATGCTAGGTTACAAAAGAAGTCTTAACAAATTTAAGAAAACTGAAATCATTCCATGTATCTTTTCTAACCACAATGGAAGAAGAGTAGAAACTGATAACAAAAGGAAATCAAGAAAAGACTCAAATACATGGAAATTAAGCAACATACTCTTGAACAACTATCAGGTCAAAGAGGAAAGCAAAAGGAAAATCAGAAAATTTCTCAATACAAATAAAAATTAAAATGTGCCATACCAGCACGTGTGGGGTACAACAAAAGCATTACTAAGAGTTAAGTTATATTAATAAATGACTACATTAAAAAATAAAAGTGTTCTCAAATAAGCAACCTAATAGTACACTTCAAAGAACTAGAAAAGAACCACAAATTAAGTCCAACAATGGCAGATTGAAGGAAATAATAAAGATTAGAGAGGAAACAAATGAAATAGAGGATAAGAAAACAATAGAAAAATTGATGCAATGAAGAGTTGGCGTTTGACCATATGAATGAAATTGACAAATATTTAGACTAGCTAAAATAAAAAGAGAAGAAGAGGAGGTGGAGCAAGATGGTGGAATAGAAGGCTCTAAAGATGGTTTCCTCTGCAACAGCATCAGTTTAAAAACTATCTACACAGAAAAACACCCTCATAAGAACCAAAAATCAGGTAAGCACTCATAGTACTGGGTGTTAACTTCATATCACTGAAAGATGCACTAAAGAGGTACAAAAAACTGTCTTGAATTGCAATTGCCACCGCTTCCCCACCCCCTGCAGAGGTGGCATGGTGCAGAGACTGTGTCTCCAGGTGCTGGGGGAAAGACAGCACAGCAACTTTTGAGGTAATGAACTCAGTGCTGTCCGGTTAGAGCAGAAAGAAAAACCAGGACAAACTCAGCTGATACCTGCCCACAGAGAGAGCATTTAAACCAGCCTTAGCCAGAGGGGAACCCTAATCCTACTGATCGGAACTTGAGTTCCTGCAAACCTTGCCACCAAAGGCTAAAGTGCTCTCGGTCTCTAAGTATACTTGAAAGGCATTGCAGGCCATAAGGATTTCAAATCTTAGGTGAGTCCCAATCGTGAACTTGGCCCAGAGAGAGTAGCCTGGAGGGAGCATGAGACCAACCGAGACACCAGCTGGGACAACTAAGGGAGTACTGGTATTACCCCTCTCCTAAACCCAGACTGCACAGCTCATGGTTCCAAAAGAGGCCCCTTCCTTCAGCCAAAGCAGAGAAGAGGGAAGAGGAGGGAAGACTATGTCTTGCATCCTGGATACCAGCTCAGCCACAGCAGGATAAGGTACTAGTCAGAATCATAAGATCCCTGTTCCAGGCTCTATCTTCCAGGTGACATTTCTAGACACACACTGGGCCATAAAAGGACCTGCTTCTTTGAAGTAAAGTTGCCCAGTCCTGGCATCATTCATCACTTGCTAACTGCAGAGCCCTTGGGCCCTAAATAACAAACAGCGACATCCAGTTACTACATTGATGGGCTTGCGTGAGTCTTTGAGATGTACCGGCTTCAGGTGAGACTCAGCACATTACCAGCTGTGGTGGTTATGGGGCAAAACTCCTGCTTGAGAAAAACAGAGGGAAAAGTGAAGTGGAATTTATCTTGCATCTTAGGTACCAACACAGCCACAGGGGGGAAGAGCACTTCCCTGTGCTCTTTGACATTATTTCTGCACCTACCCTGGGCTGGAGGGGATACCATTGCCCTAAAGAGTGAGTCCCAGGCCAGGCAGCATTCACCACAAGCTGAAATAAGAGGCCATGAGCCTTAAGGGAACATCAGTGGTAGTCTGGCAGTAGTCTTCATGGACTCAGATGGCAGTGGCTATGTGGTGAGGCTCCTCTGCTTTTGAAAAGGGGGGGGAAGAGAAGGAAGAACCGCATCCTGTGGTTTCTTTGCCACCTCAGCTGCAGTACAATAGAACACCAGGTAGCTTTCTAAGTTGTTTGACTCTAGTGGCTTACTACTGGATGGTACCTCTGGACTGAATGGGGTCTGAGAGAACCTGCTGCCATGAAGTAAGTCACAGACCTGCCTGGTTTTGCCACTTGCTGCTTGTAGATCCTCATGGCCTTAGAAACAAAAGCAGTAGCCAGGGAATGGTTACAGCAGACCTTCGGCAAGACTCAGCACTGTGCTTTCTTCAGGTCTGACCCAGCACAGTCATAGTGATGGTGGCCACAGAGGTGCTTGTGTCACTACCCCCAGCTTTCAGGGGTCCAGAACAGAGAGAGACTCTGTGGGATAAAATAAGGCAAAGAACATGAGTCTTTGCCTGGTAGTCCATATAATTCTCTCTGATCTTGTTCGAGACCACAAAAGTGGTACCTCTACAGATCTGCAAGAACTACAGCATTACTGGGTTAGGGCTTACCCTAAAGCAGTTATAGCTTGGATCACAACACCTAAGTATTTTCAAATATCTGGAAAGCCTTTACAATAAGGACAGTTATAAACAAGGCTTAGACAGTGAAGACTACAATAAATATCTAGCTTTTTAATGCCCAGACACTGAAGAACCTCTAGTAGTACCAATACCATCCAGGAAAGCATGACCTCACAAAATGAAATAAATAAGGCACCAGGGACTAATCCTGGAGAAACAGAGATATGTGACCTTTCAGACAGAGAATTCAAAATAGCTGTGTTGAGGAAACCCAAAGAAATTGAAGATAACATAGTAAAAGAATTCAGAATTCTATCAGATAAGTTTAAAAAAGAGATTGAAATAATTAAAGGAATCAAGCAGAAATTCTAGAGTTGGAAAATTTAATTGGCAGACTGAAGAATGCATCACAGGCTTTTTTAATTCATTAAAAAAATTAAAATAATTTTTTGGGGTACATAGTACATGTATATTTATAAGGTACGTGAGATGTTTTGATACAAGCATGCAATGAGAAATAAGCACGTCGTAGAGAATGGTATATCCATCCCCACAAGCATTTGTCCTTTGAATTATAAACAACCCAATTACATTTTTTGTTGCGGGAAGTCAGGGTCCCCGAATGGAGGGATGGGCTGGAGCTCCGGCCAAAGAACATAAATTATGAAAATTTCATGGACATTTATCAGTTCCCAAAATTAATACTTTTATAATTTCTTACGCCTTTCTTTACTGCAATCTCTGAACATAAATTGTGAAGATTTCATGGACATTTATCACTTCCCTAATAATACTCTTATGATTTTGTATGTCTGTCTTTACTTTAATCTCTTAATCCCATTATCTTCGTAAGCAGAGAATGTACCTAGAAAAGAACTTACATTGAAATATTGGGGGCTGGTTCACCTGATAATTTTTAAAGTTATTTTAAAGTACACAATTAAAATATTATTGACTATAGTTACCCTTTTGTGATATCAAATAGTACATCTTATTCATTCTTTGTATTCTTTTTGTGCCCATAAACCAATCCCACCTCGACCCTAACCCCCCACTACCCTTCCCAGCCTCTGGTAGCCATCCATCTACTCTCTAGGTACATGAGTTAAATTGATTTGATTTTGATTGATTTGTCCTTCTGTGCCTGGCTTATTTCACTCAACATAATAATCTCCAATTCCATCCATGTCGTTGCAAATAACCAGACCTCATTTTTTTAATATCGCTGAATAGTACTCCATTATGTATATGTTCCACATTTTCTTTACCCATTAATCTGTTGATGGATACTTAGGTTGCTTCCAAATCTTGTCTCTTCCAAACACAACAAACATAGGAGTGAGGATATCTCTTTGATATACTAATTTCCTTTCTTTGGGGTATATATCCAGCAGTGAGATTGCTAGATCACATGGTAGCTCATTTTTAAGTTTCTTGAGGAATCCCCAAACTATTCTTCATAGTGGCCGATTTAATTTACATTTCCACCAACAGTGTACAAGGGTTTCATTTAACTACTCAGTCTATATCCAAAGAATTTGAAATCAGTATGTTGAAGAAATATCTGCACTCTCATTTTGGCAGCATTATTCACAATACTAGCCAAGATATAGAATGAATGTAAGTGTTCAGCAGTGGATGAAGAAATAACAAAAATTGGTACGTACACACAGTGGAATATTATCCAGCCTTAAAAAAGAAGAAAATCCTGCCCGACAACGGATGAATGGATAAAAGAAAATGTTATATACATACACAATGGGATACTATTCAACCTCACAAAAGGAAGAAATTCAGTCACTTGTAACAACATGGATGGAATTGGGGAAGATTATACTAAGTAAAATAATCCAAACACAGGACAACAAATACCACATATTCTCACTTACATGTGGTATTTAAAACAATTGAATTTATAGAAGTAGAGAGTAGAATGGGGGTAAGGGGGCAATGAGGAGATAATAAAGTATACAAAGCCTCCCCATTATATAAGAGGAATGAACTTGATTTCTTTGACATCTACTGTACAACAGGTTGAATATAGCTAATAATTGAGTACTGTACATTTCAATATTGATGAGAGTAATTCTCAAATGTTCTCATCCCCTATATGTAATTTGCTTCTTTACTTCGCTGCTTTCAGGACCCTCTCATTGTCCTTGATTTTTGCCATTTTGATAAGATGTCTTGGTGTTCTCTTGCTTAGATTAAATGTTTCTGGAGACTTTTGACCTCCTTGATGTATTTGGATATTTATATTATTCTCTAGATTTGGAAAGTTTCTGCCATGGTTTCTTATAATATACTTTTTACCCATTTATCTCTCTCTTCTCTTTCTTAAAATTCCATAAAATAATTATTTTCTCTTTTGATGATATCCCATAAATTCCATAGGGTTTCTTCTTTTTTATCTCTTCTGACTGTATATTGTCAAATAACCTGTCTTTCAGTTCACAGATTCTTATTTCTGGTTGATCAATTCTGCTATTGTTGGTGACTATTGAATTTTTTATTTTATATATTATATTCTTAAGCTACAGAATTTCTTTTGATTTGTAAATAATTTAAATCTACTAAATTTTTGTTACCCTGATTTTCTTGAATTGTTTCTCTGTGTTTTCTGAAATTTCACCATTTTTTTCTTAAAACAAAATTATTTTAAATTATTTTTCATGCAGTTCATATGTCTTCATCTCTTTGTGGGTCAGCTACTGAGATATTATTTTGTCTTTATTGTATTATGTCTCCTTGGTTTCTACTTATTTATTTATTGCAATTGTGTTTTATTTCAGTAGTTTTTAGGGAACAAGTGGTTTCTGGTTACATGGTTGAGTTCTTTAGTGGTGATTTCTGTGATTTTGGTGCACTCATCACCTGAGCAGTGTACACTGTACCCAATGTGTAGTCTTTTATCCCTCACCCTAACCCCACCCTTCACCCTGAGTTCTCAGAGTCCATTATATCATTTCTATGCCTTTGCATCTTTATAGCTTAATTCCCACTTATAAGGGAGAACATACGATATTTGGTTTTCCATTCCTGAGTCACTTCACTTAGAATAATGGTCTCCAACTCCTTCGAGGTTGCAGGAAATGCCATTATTTTATTCCTTTTTATGGTTGAGTAGTATTCCATGGTGTATATATACTACATTTTCTTCATCTACTCATTGGTTGATGGGCATTTAGGTTGGTTACACATTTTTGCAATTGTGAATTGTGCTGCTGTAAACATGCATGTGCAAGTGTCTTTTTCATATAGTTACTTGTTTTCCTTTGGGTAGATACCCAGTAGTGTGATTGCTGGATTGAATGGTATTTCTACTTTTAATCCTTTAAGGAATCTGCATACTGTTTTCCATAGTGGTTGTACTAGTTTACATTCCCACCAGCAGTATAAAAGTGTTCCCCTTTCACTGCATCCGTGTCAACATCTATTATTTTTTATTTATTTAATTATGACCATTCTTGCAGGAGTAAGGTGATATCTCATTGTGGTTTTAATGAGCAGTTTTCTGATAATTACTGATGTTGAGCATTTTTTATGTCTGTTAGCCGTTTGTATATCCTCTTTTAAGAATTGTGTATTCATGTGTTCTTTGACCGCTTTTAATGAGATGATTTGTTTTATTACTGATTAGTTTGAGTTCTTTATAGGTTCTAGATATTAGTCGTTTGTTGGATGCATAGTTTGTGAATATTTTCTCCCACTCTGTGGGTTTTCTGTTTACTCTGCCAATTATTTCTTTTGCTGTACAGATGCTTTTTAGTTTAATTAGGTCCTATTCATTTATTTTTGTTTTTGTTGCATTTGCTTTCAGGTTCTCGGTCATGAATTCTTTTCCTAAGCCAATGTCTAGAAGAAATTTTCTGATGTTATCTTCTATAATTTTTATGGTTTCTGGTAGTAGATTTAAGTCTTTAATCCTTCTTGAGTTGATTTTTCTATACAGTGAGAGATGAGGATCCAGTTTCATTCTTGTACATGTGGCTTGCCAATAACCCCAGCACCATTTGTTGAATAGGTGTCCTTTCTCTATTTTATGTGTTTGTTTGCTTTGTTAAAAATCAGTTGGCTGTCAGTATTTGGCATTATTTCTGGGTTTTCTATTATGTTCCACACTGGTCTATGTGAATATTTTTATACCAGTGCCATGCTGTTTTGTAAATGTAGGCTTGTAGTATGGTTTTAAGTCGGGTAATATTATGCTTCCAAATTTGTTCTTTTAGCTTAGTATTGCTTTGTCTACATGGCTCTTTTTATGTTCTGTATAAATTTTAGAATTTTTCTTCCATTTCTATGAAGAATAATGATGGTATTTTTATGGGAATTATATTGAATCTGTAATTTACTTTTGGCAATATGGTGATTTTCACAATACTGATTCTACCCATCCATGAGCATGGGATGTGTTTCCATTTGTTTGTGTCATATATGATCTTTTTCAGGAGTGTTTTGTAGCTCTCCTCATAGAAATTTTTTACATCCTTGCTTAACTATATTCCTAAGCGTTTTATTTATTTTTTCAGGAGTTGTAAAAGGAATTCAGTTTTTGATTTTATTTTCAGCTTGGTAGTTGTTTGTGTACAGCAGTGCTACTGATTTGTATACATTGATATTGTATCCTGAAGTTTTACTAAATTTATTTATCAGATCTAGGAGATTTTTGGATGAATCTTCAGAGTTTTCTAGGTATAAAATCAGATTATCAGGGAACATTTACAGCTTGACTTCCTCTTTATCAATTTGGATACCCTTTATTTCTTTCTCTTGTCTGATTGCTCTGGCTAGTGCTTCCAATACTACGTTGAATAGAAGTGGTAAAAGTGGACATACTTTTCTTGTTTCAGTTCTCTGGGGGAATGCTTTCAACTTTTTCCCACACATTATGATGTTGGCTGTGGGTTTGTCACAGATGATTTTTATTATTTTGGGGTATGTTCCTTCTATGATTATTTTGCTGGGGGCTTTAATCATAAAGGGATGCTGGATTTTTTCAAATGCTTTTTTATATCTATTGAGATTATCACATTTTTAAAAAAATTCTGTTTATATGATGTATCATATTTATTGATTTGTGTATGCTAAACCATCCATGCATCTCTGGTATAAAACCCACTTGATCATGATATATTATCTTTTTGATATGCTGTTGTATTCAGTTAGCTAGTATTTTGTTGAGGATTTTTGCATCAGAGATTGTTCATCAGAGATATTGGTCTGTGGTTTTTGTTGTTGTTGTTATATTCTTTCCTGGTTTTGATATTAGGATGATACTGGCTTCATCAAATGATTTATGAAGAATTACCTCTTTATGTATTTTTTGAGATAGTTTTAGTAGCACTGGTACCAGTTCTTCTTTAAATGTCTGATATAATTCAGCTGTGAATTCATCTGGTCTTGTACTTTTTTTAGTTAATGTTTCAGTCTTGCTATTTGTTATTGGTCTGTTTGGAGTTTCTATTTCTTCTTGATTTAATCTACAAGGATTGTATATTTCCAGGAATTTATCTAGCTCCTCTAGATTTTCTGGTTTCTGTGTGTATAAGTGTTCATAGTAACCTTGAATGATCTTCTGTATTTCTGTGGTGTTGGTTATAATAACTCCCATTTTGTTTCTAATTAAGCTTTTTTTGGATCTTCTGTCTTCCTTTCTTGGTTAATCTCACTAATGGTCTATGAATTTTGTTTAACTTTTCAAATAACCAGCTTTTTGTTTCATTTATCAGTTGTATTGTTTTGTTTCAATTTTATTTAGTTCTCTGATCTTTCTTATTTTTTTCTGCTTGGTTTGAGTTTTGTTTGTTATTTTTCTCTAGTTCCTTGAGATGTGATATTAGATTGTCTATTTTTGCTTTTTCAGACTTTTTTTTTTTTTTTTTTGAGATGGAGTCTCACTCTGTCACCCAGGCTGGAGTGCAGTGGCATGATCTCGGCTCACTGCAAGCTCCGCCTCCTGGGTTCACGCCATTCTCCTGCCTCAGCCTCCTGAGTAGCTGGGACTACAGGCGCCCGCCACTACGCCCGGCTAATTTTTTTCTATTTTTAGTAGAGATGGGGTTTCAACGTGTTAGCCAGGATGGTCTTGATCTCCTGATCTCCAGGCCTTTGGGAGTCCTGTCTCGGCCTCCCAAAGTGCTGGGATTACAGGCGTGAGCCACCGCACCCGGACTCTTTCAGACTTTTTGATGTAGGCATTTAATGCTATGAACTTTTATCTTAGCACTGCTTTTGCTGTATCCCAGAAGTTTGGATAAGTTGTGTCACTATTATCACTCAATTCAAAGACTTTTTTTTTTATTTCTGTCTTGATTTAATTGTTAACCCAAAGATCATTCAAGAGCAGAGTGTTCAGTGTGTATATGTTTGTATAGTTTTGATTGTTCCATTTGGAATTAATTTCCAGTTTTATTCCACTGTGGTCTGAGAGAATAATTGATATTATTTAAATTTTCTTAAATTTTTTGAGATTCATTTTGTGGCCTATTAAGAAACAGAAATTCAAAGAAATTAAAGACTGTGTAAGCAAAAACTTAGTTGTATGTAAAAAAACCCAGTTGCCCTTGAGGGAGAGAAAGTGCTGGAGTCCTTTAAAATTAACTGCCTATTTTTCTCTCTGTGGCTAGTGAGCCTTATCTCTCTCTTTCCCAGGCGTTGTGAAGACTCTGTTTCTCTAGCTGTGCAGCTGCAAGGTCACTAGACAGATAATCTCAAGTCATAAAACATGTTGTTCCTTAAAAAGTAAGAAATAATGTAATGCATGTCCTAATTGAATAACTGTCTTTGTTTCTCGCTTCTGTAATACACTTCCCCCTGCACAGCTCTCCCCATACCACATGAAATGCTTAAAAGGTAGCTTGACTCTTTGTTTGGGGCTCAGTCCTTTGGATGTTAATCTGACTGGGTTGGTGCACCTGAACAATTAAATAATTCCTCTTCAACCCCTCGGTCTCTCTGATTCCTTAATTATTCTGCAGCAATTATATGGTCTGTTTTGGAGAACAGTTCATGTGCTAATGAAAAGAATGTAAATTCTGCAGTTGTTGCGTAGAACGTTCTGTAAATACATTTTAAGTCTATTTGTTCTAGGGTATAGTTTAAGGTCCATTGTTTCTTGTTGACTTTCTGTCTTGATGATCTGTCTGGTACTATCTGTGGAGTATTGAAGTCCCCCACTATTATTGTGTTGCCATCTATCTATTTTCTTATGTCTAGTAGTAATTGTTTTATACATTTGGGAGCTCAGAGTCTTAGGTTCTTATATATTTAGCATTGTAATATTTTCTTGTTGGACTAATTCTTTTATCATTATACAGTGTCCTTCTTTGTCTTCTTTTACTGTTGTTGCTTTGAGTCTGATTTTTTTGTGTGTCTATGTGATATAACAATAGCTACTCCTGCTTGCTTTTGGTTTTCATTTACATGGAATATCATTTTCCACCCCTTTACATTAAGTTTATGTGAGTCTTTATGTGTTAGTTAAGTCTTTTGAAGACAGCAGATACTTTGTTGGTAGCTTTTTATCCATTTTGTCATTCTGTGTATTTTAACTGGAGCCTTTAGGCCATTTACATTCAACATTTGTATAAGATGTGTGGTACTGTTCTATTCATCGTGTTAATTATTGCCTAAAGATCTTTTTTTTTCTGTAAATTGTGTTATTGTTTTATAGGCCCCGTGAAATTTGTGCTTTAAGGACATTCTGTTTTGCATATTTCGAGGTTTTGTTTCAAGGTTTAGAACTCCTTTTTCTTGCAGTGCTGGTTTGGTAGTGGTCAATTCTCTCAGCATTTGTTTGTCTGAAAAGGATTTATCTATCCATTTATGCAGCTTAGTATTCCTGGGTTAAAAAAAATTTTGGCTGACAATTATTTTGTTTAAGGAGTCTAAAGATAGGACCCCAATCCCTTCTGGTTTATAAGGTTTCTGCTGAGAAATCAGCTGTTTATCTGATAGATTTTCTTTTATAGGTTACCTGATTCTTTTGTCTCACAACTCTTACAATTATTTTATTTATCTTTACTTTAGATAACCTGATGATTATGTGCCTTGGTGATCTTTTTGTGGTAAACTTCCCAGGAGTTCTTTGAGCTTCTTGTATTTGGATGTCTATATCTCCAGCAAGGCCGGGAAAGTTTTCCTGAATTATTCCCTCAAATAAGTTTTTCAAATTTTTAGATTTTTCTTTTTCCTCAGGAACATCAATTATTATTAGGTTTGGTTGTTTAACATAATCCCACATTTCTTGGAGGCTTGTTAATTTTTTAAATTCTTTTTTCTTTGTCTTCCTCTGATTGGGTTAATTCAAAATCCTTATCATTGAGCTCTGAATTTCTTTCTTCTATTTGTTCTAGTCTATTGTTGAAACTTTCCACTGCATTTTGTATTTCCCTAAGTGGGTCTTTTATTTCCAGAAGTTGTAATTGTTTTTTCTTAATGATATCCATTTATCTGAAAAAATTTTCATCCATATCTGTATTTTTAAAAATGTCTTTTGTGTTGTTTTTCACCTTTCTCTAGTATCTCCATGATTAGCTTAATAATCAACCTTCTGAATTCTTTATTTGCCATTCCAGAGATTTCTTCTTGGTTTTCGTTTATTGCTGGGGAGCTAGTGTGATTTTTGTGGTTGTTATAGAACCCTGTTTTGTCATGTTGCCAGGATGACTTTTATGGTTCCTTCTCATTTGGGCAGACTATTACTTAAAATTGTTTTTGAATTTATTTTTTATTAGACAGTGTTTTTTACATTTAATTTTTTCTTCACTCTTAAGGATCAGACTTTAATATTTATTTTAGCTTAATTTTAATTCTTGGTGCTTGCAGGGGTGAAGACTCTGAATGAGATCCTTAGTTATAGAAAGTCTGTGCACTGGCCTTCTCTGATGATGGTTGTAGTAGTAATATTCTTGGGGTGTGGGTGATTTCACTGTTTCTTATGGAGTTGGAATGGCAGGGATCTCTTGAAGCTTATCTTGTTTCCTTATGGTGTACACTTTATGTGTTTGTTTATTTTTTCCTGGTGTTTTATTTACTGAGTTGATAATTCAGGCTTCAGATGAATAGGGGAGGTATCCCTGGGTAGGCACAGGTTGTGGCTAAGGCAGGTGGGTAGATGTAATACCCAATGTTGGGCTGAGATCCCAGTCTTGATAAAGATGGCTGGGGGAGCTCTTAATTAGATGAGCTAAGGTTTTATCAGGGTGAAGAACGAGAGCTACCTCAGCCCCCCTGCCAGGTCAGCAGTGAAGCTATTCACCTAACAGCTCTACTCCTGTCCTAGAGCTTCAGCTATTGAGATCACACAGGCATCTCATTTCATCTATAGGAATGTTGATGTTCCACATATAGAGAAATTGTGACTCTGCCTCTCATGCAGGCCTGAATCTAAGGTGTGCTCCTCCTGTGGGGCTGCACTCACCTTGAAATTTTTTCAGAAAGGTTGTCTACAGGTGCCTCCATGCTGCATTTCTGAGGGGAAAGCCCAAGCTATGTCTGTGGTGGAGTGGAGGGGGGACCAACGATCCTTTCTTCGAGGCTCTTCATGATCAAAGAGGCTGCCTCCCTGTTGATGTACAGGTGCAGACTTTTCCTACTACACCCAGCACTGTAATTGTGTCTCTGCTATGAGAAACTACTCACCAGGGAAAAAATCTGAAACTCAAAGCCTGCTATTTTTCTTTTCTAGCAGGCTAAATTCTTTTTTCCCATGTGTGATCCCTTGCTGTAGTGCTCTTCCCCTTCCCCTAGGGATGGGGCTTCCTGAGAGCCAGACTGCAGTGGTTGTTATTGCTCTTCTGGTTCTAGCCACCCAGCAGGGCTACCAGGCTCTGGGTTGGTGTTGGAGAATGTCTGCAAAGAGTCCAGTGATGTGATCAGTCTTCAGGTCTCCCAGTCATTGATAACAGCATCTGCTCTGGTGGTGGTGATGGGAGTGATGGAGACTGTAAGAATCCTTGGTTTTAGATAGGTTTAGTGTGCTGGCTTTCTCAAATGCTGGTTATGCTAGCAGTTAAGTTGTCACATGGGCAGACTCGGAACCTCTGGTTAGCCAGGATGTTGCAGGCAGTGATATTGCTATTGTTTCCTCCTTCCTGGGAGCAGTGTTATTCTGTCATCGGTTGCTGTAATGGCCTGAGTTGGTTGGCCTCCCAACAGGAGGTGGCACTTTTAAAAGAGCACCAGCAGCAGTAATAGAAGGGGGATATAATCTTGCCCTACATTGGCAAGGAAGAGTACTCAGGTTTCTCGAATGATGGGTGGGGCCATAAAGCTCCCGAGAATGTATGTCTTTTGTGTTCAGCTACCAGGGCAGGCAGAGAAATACTATCAGGTGGGGGCAGGGTTAGGAAGGTCTGGGCTCAGACTCTCCTTGGACAGGGCTTGCTATAGCCACTGTTCAGGATGGAAGGTGGTCCTTAGGCCATTGGGATTATTTTCCATATGGGATTACGGCTGCCTCTGCTGTGCAGTATAGTTCACCAGGGAAGCGGGGGATAGCTGGTAGCGAAAGGCCTCACCCAAATCCCATGCGGTTGGTGAGGCTGGTCTTGTTCCTGCAGTGCCCCACTAACAGCACCAATTTTAGGTACAGGCAGCTTGTGCACAGAACTCATACCTGTGCCAGGCCATGAGCTTTCCCACTGACAGAGCAAGCATATCTTTCAGGCCACACCCTCTCCCATCTGCCCACAATGGTAGTGGCTTCCGCACTTAAATCTGCAGCAGTTCCTGTTCACCCCCCAGATTCTGCCAAGGACCTTTGTGTCCAGTTGAAATTATCACAAAATTCAGTTGGAAACTTCTTTCATTCTGTGACCCCCCTCCCTAATTCCACTGGCTGCCTTCCCCAAGCGTCTTGTGAGAATTTAATTATGAATTGTTTCCTTGGGCTCCAGCTTGAGATTGGGAGTGCCTACAAGGCTCTTCCTGCTGCTGCTTTTACTTTATTTATTTATTTTTTTTGAGATGGAGTTTCGCTCCGTCACCCAGGCTGGAGTGCAATGGCGCAATCTCCGCTCACTGCAACCTCTGTCTCCCGGGTTCAAGCAATTCTCCTGCCTCAGCCTCCCAAGTAGCTGGGATTACATGCATGCACCACCACACACTGCTAATTTTGTGTTTTTAGTAGAGATGGGGTTTCACCATGTTGGTCAGGCTGGTCTCGAACTCCTGACCTCAGATGATCTGCCCACCTCAGCCACTCAAAGTGCTGGGATTATAGGTGTGAGCCACCAGGCCCTGCCTGCTTTATACTTTTGTATTTTGCACAGCTCCCTAAATCCGGTCTACTTCTAGATAAGGTTAGATTCTTTGCCCATGATCTGGATTTTCAGATTTCCTAGTGGGCATATGTGTATGGAGGCAGGAGTTCCTCCTGTCACGCTTTGGGTACTCAGAGCTTTTTGCCTGTCTCATGGAGTTTGCAGCAGTATGTCACTACTTTCGTAGGATCTGTAAACTTTTTTAGTTTTCCTGGTGTGTTCCTGTAATGGTTCTTGGAAAAGAAGTTCACAGTGTAAGTCAGAAACATTTATCGTATCATAGTTTTTGCAGAACAAGATCCAGACAGGGCTCACATTTTTTCTTTATCTCAATGTTTCTCAGGAGGCTGGGGCTGTGGTCTCAACTGAAGCTTGACTGGTGCAGCATCTGCTTCTGCACTTATATATGAATTATTGGCAGGATTCAGTTTGGACTGATTGTCTCAGGCTGGAGCTCCTGTTGATTCTTTGTCATTAGGGCCTTTCCATTTAGCAGCTCCTAATAATTCAACTTGCTTCCCTAGTACACAGATATTTTTCACTGAAGCATTTAACAAACCAATGCAATGGGATCTGAATATCCAGCTGTGACTGTTGAGAACTGGCTAACACTGGTGAGTGTAGGCTTCAGCAGGAAGAACCATTAGCCACAGGGTGCTGTGCTTAGTATCCTTCCATTTGTCTACCTGGCTGTCAGCTTGTCAAGAGTCTCCTTGGTTTTTAAATATTCTTTTTCCCTTACGTTTAATGTCGGCACATTTTCTGGAGTATTCTCCTCTTGCAGACACTATGGTTCAGCTTTGTTGTGAAAAACAAAAACCTCTATGTGGTGGTGCAAGGGTGCAAACTGGATGGGGTGCAGTGATTCTAACAACAGTGAGGGTGTAGCTCTGTCAACTTTGCACAGCTGTGTCAGCTGATACTGGTATTGTTGAAGACTGCAGGTATCCTCAGCTGCCAATACTGTCCATGGTGGCAGCAAGGGTTGTTGTGGTCTTTGGTGGCAATGCCTTTTATGTTCTTCCTGATCTCCCTTTCTCTCTCCTGGGAAGTTTTGGCTGAGGGGATTCCTTTTAACAATGGATCTGGCTTATGAGCCCCCTCATCATGATGGTTTCATTGGGGTCTATTGAGTGGTACTATGGAACAGCTGTGGAGCTGAGGTCTGAAGCATGAACCTGTTTGAAGGGACTACGGTTCTGTGATTTGAGGTGGTAATGGCACTGTTGCCCATGTTGGTGGCACCCCAGTGCCACAGTGCTAAAAGTATGAGTCATGGATGCTTATGAAGTAGCCAGGAAAACAGTGAGAGTACAGGTGTACACAGAGTTTAGAACAGCTCTAGTGTCAGAACAGAGCCTAACTCTCTGTGGTCACTGAGCTGGTGTCCAGGTTGCAAGCCGCTCTATCACTGTGTTGGTAACAGCTTGCAAAGCATTAAGACAGCAAGCCAAAAATGGGAGCACATAAAATTGGCTCTGGAGGCTGGAAGCTGCCTGGTCTTCTATAGTGGCCGAGCCAGTACTAGACCTCAGGAATACACAGCAAGGTCTGACTTTGGGATATGGAGTGTAAACTAGGTGACTATGCTGATGGCTCTAGTGTCTGAAACATGAGAGAGTCCAGTGCAGCTAGAGAGCCTGGATATGGACTGCAGGTACTTGTGGGTCAGCCACAACTCTAGGACTGGGACACATGCAAGGTTGAGAAAGGTGGAAACTATTTTCCCAAAGGAACTGAACAATGGATGCTTTTTGAGCTGGGGAGAAGTGTATAACCATATCTCCTCTGGTGTTCCCTGTTGGGAATGGCTGTTGGTTGCTTCAGTGGTAAGAGATGCTAGTATCCTCTGTGGAGAAGGCTGCTGGGGACCATGGTGGTTCCTACAGTGTGGCTGACACCAATATCCTCCATCTTTCCTCTCTGTTCCTAACCATCTCTTCACATCTCAGGTATGTTGATCTAACTGGAGATCCTTTCTAATTGGATATTCTTTATTTTATTTGCTCCAGTGTGTTGCTGCAGATTCTTTAATGGGCCCTCCGGCCCTCTCTGGGTTAATTTGAATTAGAATGGTTTTCTATATTAGTTGTTTTTATTGGGGGATGAAGGCATGTATCTCCTTCTCTGCCATCTTGGTAATGTCATGCTATTAAAATAACATTAACTAATTTGTGTTTGTTAATACGGCTTCCTTAACTAACTTAAATATGTTAGTTTCCAAACACTTCCCAAAATTGTGTTTATCCTTCTTTGCTCTTTAGAGTAAGCTACTCAAATGCCCATGCTTCTCTCAAAGATGTTTGTTTCTTAATATACAGTGTTGCTGAAAGTGTCAAATAATACTGAACCAAGTTCATATTGAGCAATATCATTTATACAACCAAGTACCTACACAGATTATATGTTCTCTTCTATTGACCCAATATTCTAATGATTAAATGCCAATTATAGAGGGGTAAAGGAGATATTATAAAAATGTCAAATAAAGATAAAAAATTAAATGGTAAATCAATTAGATGAAGGAAAATAATGAGAGCTGTAACACTGGGGCACAGACTGGGTGAAAATCACTTTCTTCCCCCATTCCCCTTTATTTAACTTATCATAAATTTGGGTTGCAGGAGTTTTAGTATTAGGTTGATGCAAAAATGATTTCCATTTGTGCAACTACTTTTAATGCCAACAAAAAGAGAATCAAACTGAAAAGGCTGAAGTTGTTGAGGATTGTGTGTCTAAACTATTGACTTTAAGGGCACCTTTGATTATGAAGAACTAGATGGGTCAGCGAGAATTAAGTCCCAGGGAGAGAAATAAGTTAGTGAGAGACTTATAATTTGTTCTAGGCTTGGCATAAGGAAGTAAAAAGGGTCTTCAAGTTCCTTTTAAGAACACAATGTATATAAGACTTACTTGTTCACTAATTAATTTAACACATACCAATATTTACTGTTTACTGTATAAACAGCATTTTGCTTGAGTCTTTAGGAGACAGATATAACTAAAATGACACACAACTTAAAGATTTATACACAAAGGAAGCAAGATTGCAACTGATTCCAAACAGAGAGTTTTTTTTATGGTAAATTACATAAAAGTCCAACAGCACTTTTGACCTCATTTACATTTGATGATGGTAAAAAGCAAGAGTAACATTTTTACACTTAAAAATCCACACAATGATATATATTAGTATAGTATAGCATCTTTTCATTCACCTTGTACATTCTCTTCTATAATCAAAAGACAAGTTATATCTATTTTTATAAGAATGGGCTATTTTCCAGAATGATCTGCTAATGTCCAAGGTGAACTAAAAGCTTAAAAAACATCATTTAATTTTAGTTACAGTGACTATCCTTTTATTTTCCTGAGTGGAAAACCAGGTGTCATGAAATAAAAGATATTTCTGTGATTCTGAGGAGGCAAACATGGACCTACAGCACATTTTTTTAAACTTATATTTTAAGTTCAGGGATACATGAGCAGGTTTGTTATATAGGCAAACCCATGTCATGGAGGTTTGTTGTACAGATTATTTCATCATCCAGATATTAAGCCTAGTACCCATTACTTGTTTTTTTTCCTGATTCCCTCTTTGCACTCTGCACCCTCCACTGTGCCCCAGTATCTGTTGTTCCCCTCTATGTGTTCATGTGTTCTCATCATTTAGCTCTCACTTATAAGTGAGAACATGTGGTATTTGGTTTTCTGTTCCTGTGTTAGTTTGCTAAAAATAATGGCCACCAGATCCATGCATGTTCCTGCAAACAACGTGATCTTATTCTTATTAATGGCTGCATAATATTCCATGGTGTATATGTACAACATTTTCTTTATCCAGTCTACCATCAATGGACATTTAGGTTGATTCTATGTCTTTGCTATTGTGAATAGTGCAGCAAAGAACATATACATGCACGTTTATGATAGAATGATTTATAATCCTTTGGTTATATATCCAGTAATGGGTTTGCTAGGTCAAATTATAGTTTTCTTTTTACCTCTTTAAAGAATTGCCACACTGCTTTTCACAATGGTCAAACTAATTTACACTCTGACCAACAGTGTATAAGCATTTCTTTTTCTCCACAACCTCACCACCATCCGTTAATTTTTGACTTTTTAATAATAGCCATTCTGACTGGTGTAAGATGGCTTCTCATTGTGGTTTTGATCTATATTTCTATATTAATCAATGATGTGGAGCTTTTGTTCATATACTTTTTGACGGTATGTATGCTTTCTTTTGAAAAGTGTCTGTTCATGTCCTTTGCCCACTTTTTAATGAAGTATTTTTTCTTGAAAATTTGTTTTAATTCCCTATATATACATATTAGGCCTTTGTCAGATGCACAGTTTGTGAAAATTTTCTCCCATTCTGGAGGTTTCCTGTTTACTCTACTGATTATTTATTTTGCTGTGCAGAGCTCTTTTGTTTAATTATATCCTATTTGTCAGTTTTTGCTTCTGTTACAATTGCTATTGGTGTCTTGTGCATAAATATTTTGCCCTTTCCTATGTACAGAATGGTATTGCCTAGGTTGTCTTCCAGGGTTTTTATAGTATTGGGTTTTGCACTTAATTCTTGAATCCATCTTCAGTTGATCTTTGTATATAGTGTAAGAGAGGGGTCCAGTTTCAGTCTTCCACATACGGCTAGGCAGTTATACCAGCACCATTTATTGAATAGGAACTCCTTTCCTCATTGCCTAATTTTGTCAGCTTTGTCAAAGATCAGATGGTTGTGGCTGTGTGGTCTTATTTCTGGGCTCTCTATTCTGTTCCATTAGTCTATATGTCTGTTTTTGTAGCAGTACCATGCTACTTTGTTTACAGTAGTCCTGTAGTAAAGTTTGAAGTTGGGTAGTGTGATTCCTCCAGCTTTATTCTTTTTGCCTAGGATTGCCTTGGCTATTCAGGCTCTTTTTGGTTCCATATGAATTTTAAAATAGATTTGTCTAGTTCTGTGAGGAATGTCATTGGTAATTTGATAGAAATAGCATTGATTCTATAGATGGCTTGGGGCAGCATGGCCATTTTAATAATGTTGATTCTTTCTATCAATGAGCATGGAATGTTTTCTCCATTTGTATGTGTCGTCTCTGATTTCTTTGAGCAGTGTTTTGTAGCTCTTATTGTAGAGATCTTGCACCTCCTTGGTTATTTGCATACCTAGGTATTTTCTTCTTTTTTGAGGCTATTATGTATGGGATTGCATTCCTGATATGGCTCTCAGCTTGAATTTGAGGTGTATAGAAATGCTAGTAGTTTGTGTATGTTGATTTTGTATCCTGAGAATTTGCTGAAGTTGTTTTTCAGCTGAAGGAACTTTTGGAGTAAGACTATGGGGTTTTCTAGATATAGAATTATGTTGTCTTTTTATTTATTTCTCTTGCTTGATTTCTCTGGCCAGGACTTCCAATAGTATGTTGAATAGGAGTAGTGTGAGAGGACATCCTTGTCTTGTGCTGATTTTTAAGTTTGATGTTGGCTGTGTGTTTGTCATAGATGGCTCTTATTATTTTGAGGTGTGTTCCTTCATTACGTAGTTTATTGAGAGTTTTTAACATTAATCGGTGTTAAATTTTATCAAAAGCCTTTTCTGCCTCTTTTGAGATAATCATGCGGATATTGTCTTCAGTTCTGTTTCTGTAATGAATCACATTTAATGATTTGCATATGTTAAATGAACTTTGCATCCTAAAGACAAAGCCTACTTGATTGTGGTAGATTAGCTTTTTGGTGTGCTATTGGATTTGGCTTGCTAGTATTTTGTTGATAATTTTTGCATTGATGTTCACCAAGGATATTGGCCTGAAGTTTTCTTTTTTACTGTATCTCTGCCAGGTTATGTATCAGAATAATGTTGGCCTCATAGAATGAGTTAGAGATGAGTATCTCCTCCTCAATTTTTTTTGGAATAGTTTCAGTAGAAATGGTATTAGCTCTTCTTTGTACATCTGGAAAATTTAGGCTATGATTCTGTCTTGTCCTTGGCTTTTTTTGGGTGGTAGTCAATTTATTACTGATTCAATTTCAGAGCTTGCTATTGGTCTGTCCAGGGATTCAATTTCTTTCTGGTTCAGTCTTGGGAGGGTGTATGTGTCCAGGAATTTGTTCATTTCTTCCAGATTTTCCAGTTTGTGTGCATATAGGTGCTCATAATATTCTCTGATGGTTGTTTGAATTTCTGTGGGGTCACTGGTAATATCCCCTTTGTTGTTTCTAATTGTGATTATTTGCATCTTCCTTCTTTTCTTCTTATTACTCTAGCTAGCAGTCTATCTGTATTATTAAGTTTTTCAAAAAGAAAACTCCTGGATCTATTGATTGAATGGCTTTTCATGTCTCAATCTCTTTAAGTTCAGCTCTGACTTTGGTGATTTCTTGTCTTCTGCTAGCTTTGGGGTTGGTTTGTCTTGGTTCTCTAGTTCTTATAGTTTTGATGTTAGGTTGTTTCTATTTTATTTTTGAGACAGAGTATCACTCTGTTACCCAGGCTGGAGTATAGTGGTGCAGTCTCGGCTCACTGCAACCTGTGTCTCCTGGGTTAAAGCTATTCTCCTGTCTCAGCTTCCTGAGTGACTAGGATTACAGGTGCACACCACCATACCTGGCTATATTTTTGTATTTTTAGTAGAGACGTGATTTCATCACGTCTGGTCAGGCTGGTCTTGAACTCGTGACCTAAAGTGATCCACCCACCTTGGCCTCCAAAAGTGCTGTTATTACAGGCATAAGCCATGACACCTGGCCATTAGGTTGTTAAATTGAGATCTTTTTAAGTTTTCGATGTTGGCATTTAATGCTATAAACTTTCCTCTTATCACTGCCTTAGCTGTATCCCAGAGATTCTGGTATATTATGTCTTTGTTCTCACTAGTTTCAAAGAAATACTTTATTTATGCCTTAATTGCATTATTTACCCAAAGTTACTCAGGAGCAGTTCATTCAATTTCCATGTAATTGTTTGGTTTTGAGCTATTTTCTTAGTCTTGAATTCTACTTTTATCGTGCTGTCATTCAACAGAGTGGTTTTTAATAATTTCAGTTCTTTTGCATTGGCTGAAGAGTGTTTTATGTTTGTTTATATGATCAATTTTAGAGTATGTCCCATGGGGTAATGAAAAAAATGTATATTCTATTGTTTTGGGGTGGAGCGTTCATAGACATCTTATCAGGCCCATTTGATCCACTGTTGAGTTTTTCCTAATTATGTTTATTACTTTTTTGCCTCAATGATCTGTCTGATATTTTATGTTAAGTTCTGCCACTATTATTGGATGGGAGCCTAAGTCTCTTTGATGGTCTCTAAGAAGTTTCTTTATGAGTCTGGGTACTTCTTCATGAATGTGTATGTATTTAGGATAGTTAAGTCTTCTTGTTGAATTAAACCCCTTGCCATTATGTAATGCCCTTCTTTGTCTTTTTTGATCTTTGTTGGTCTAAAGTCTGTTTTGTCTGAAATTATGATTATAACCCCTGCTTTTTTCTGTTTTCCATTTGCTTGGTAAATTTTTTTCCATCCCTTTGTTTTGAGAATATAGATGCCATTGCATGTGTAATGGGTCTCTTGAAGTCAGCATACCGTCAGATCTTGGTTCTTTATTCAGCTTGCCACTATGTGCCTTCTAATTAGGGATATTTATCCCTTTTACATTCAAAGTTAGTATTTAATGTGTGAAATTGATCCTGTCATCATGATGTTAGCTGGTTATTATGCAGACTTGCTTGTGTGGTTGCTTTATAGTGTCACTCTTCTGTGTACCTAAGTGTGTTTTTGTAGTGGCTAGTAACAATCTTTTCTTTCCATATTTAGTGCTTCTTTCAGGAGCTCTTTTAAGGCAGCTCTGGTGGCAATGAATTCCCTCAGAATTTGCTTGTCTGAAAAGAATATTATTTCTTCTCTTATGAAATTTAGTTTAGCTGGATATGAACTTCTTTTCTTTAATAATGTTGAATATCGGTGCCCTATCTTTTCTGGCTTGTAGGGTTTCTATTCAGAGGTCCATTGTTAGTCTGATGTGGTTCACTTTGTAAGTGACCTGACGTTTCTTTCTAGCTGTCTTCAACATTTTTTTTTTCATTTTGATCTTGGAGAATCTAATAATTATGTGTCTTTGGGATGATCTTCTTGTGAAGTGTCTTACTGCGGTTCTCCGTATTTCCTGAATTTGAATGTTGGTCTCTCTAGCTAGATTGGGGAAGTTCTCATGGATGATATCCTAATATATGTTTTTGGAGTGGCTTTCATTCTCCCCATGTTTTTCAGGGACACTGATGAGAGTCATAGATCTCTTTGCATAATCCTGTATTTTTCAGAGGTTTTGTTCTTTCATTTTCATTCTTTTTTTCTGTGTTCTTCTCTGACTGTCTCATTTCAGAATACCAGTTTTTAAGCTCTGAGATTCTTTCCTCAGCTTCATTTATTCTGTTATTAATACTTGTAATTGCATTATGAAATTCTTATAGTGTGTTTTTTAGCTCTAACAAGTTGGTTACATTCTTTTCTGTGCTGGTTATTTTGTTTGTCAGCTCCTATATTTTTTTATTGTGATTCTTAGCTTCCTTGAATTGGATTTCAATGTACTCCTACATTTCAATGACCTTTGTTCCTATCCATATTCTAAATTTTATATCTGTTATTTCAGCCATCCTAGGCAGGTTCAGAACCCTTGCGGGAGAGGTAGTACAGTCATTTGGAGGAATAAAGCCACTCTGGCTTTTTGCATGCCAATGTTCTTATGCTAGTTCTTTCTCATTTTTGTGGGCTTACCTTCCTTCAATCTTTGTAGTTGCTTGCCTTGGGATTTTTTTTTTAAACTTATTTGAGGCCCTTGATTGTTTGATTGTGGTATAAGATGATTTAGTTTACTGGCTTCGTTTCTAGCATATTTTAATCATCCAAGGTTCCGCTCCCAACTTCTGGACTGTGTGTTTTAACTCTGGGGGACTGGTTTTAGATCTCAACTTTGTTCTTTGGCTCTTTGAGGTTAAGAATCCATGGCACTGGGGTGGAGGGTGAGGTGCTCCCAGACCACTGATCTACACTCCAATGGGTGATGCCAGCCAAGGCATTTGTAGGGAAGTGGAAGTGGGATCCACCCTTGTTCACATGTGTCAGCAGTAGCAGAAGCAGCAGTACAGTGGGGTGCATGCTCATTGGCTGTGGCAGGGTGTAGCGGGTGCTGGGGTGTCTGCCTCCCTGCAGGCAATTACAGCAGTGGTGAAGGCAACAGGGCTAGGTGGGTCTGTGGGTCCCCTGCTGGTAATTATGCATGCACTCACACTGGTGGTGATGTTAGCACAGGGTCAGGGTACTGGTGGATGCAGGTCTGAGTATGCCCTTTGTACACATTCACACAGGCAAGGGTGGCTGCAAAAGGTTGAGGAGGGGGCACTCATCTGCTGTTTTCCATGCTAGTTTCACTCTGGTGGCAGTGTTGGCATGAGGGTAGGGTGCTGGTGGGAGTGAGCATGGCGGGCTCTGTGCTTAGCAAGGCTCTGACTACAATGGTATTATGGTAAGGGAGTGGGATGGAGTGCTCACCCATTAGCAGTAGTGATGGGGCAAGGTGCATGCTCACACACACTGGTGGGTCAGGGAAGGCAAAATCTGACCACACACACACGTGCTGGCAAAGCAATGTGGGGAATGTCTGTGAACCTGCAGGAAGCTGCTGTCAGGGAGTGAGTAGGTAGGCTGATGTATTGCCATGCAGATTGCCCCACTGGAGCTCTCCACCAGTCACATAAGGTCCAACAGTTTGCAGGAGCTATGATGGAGGCCCCGAGGACACCTCAGTGTGCACTGCTAGCAGGCACAGTCGGGCTGAGGCCCTGGGAGAGGGCAGCAGACCAAGAGATACTCAGGTCAGACTGGCCCCATCTGATGGCAAGACTGTCCTTCAGAGTTTAGTTCCAGATAGTTCCCCTGTGGCTAAAGTCTTCTCTGGGAGCAAGTGGCGTTTAGCAGGGATGAGTGATCCTGTCTGTGCTCCACTACAGACACCTTCACACCAAACTCTCTGGGTTCCACATTGGCAGCCTTGCTGTCCTTACCAATTCTCTAAGCAGCTCTCCCTGCCAACTCAAGTGTCCACAGTGGTTGAGGGGTCTCCTATGCCAGAATTTCATAGGCACATGATGAAAGTGTGTTGTTTCTTGACAGTTCAACTCACCTGTTCCCCCAGAGTCACTAGGAGCCAGGAACAAGTCCTGGTGCATGGTAGTCCTATGCAGGGTTCCCAGCTTCCTCCTACTTTAGCCCAGCTTCTGTGTCTTCCCTCTGTCCACTGTCAGTGCCTTCCCTCTGAAGATCTGTTAGAAGTTCACCAGTTGTTCTTGTCCCTTGTTTCACCTGGCTGTTTCTAGTCGGCCATCTGACAGTACATTTCCATGGCTTATCGACATGACAATCAACAGAAAGTTTGATTATTTACAAAGTAGAGTTTAGGGAAGTTTGAGGTATTTTGCCAACCGTAAGGGTTTACCTGCATAATTTATCTCAAATGTATTCTCTATATTATAAACAACAGCTCATAGCTTCAGAGAATTGTAGAGTGATTTACCTATGTTTTCATTTACATTAGCTACTGATTGGATGCTAAGGTTGGATGATGGCATCTGTTTAATAATACATCAGTTTAAAAATATATGGGAATCACAGAACTTTATACTGGAGTAATATTGGAGAAAATAGATTATGTGAATTGTCCAAGATCACACAGCTAGTTAATGTTTGATATAGAATTAATACATTTTGGCTGGGCTCATGGCTGTAATCCCAGCATTTTGGGAGGCCGAGGCAGGTGGATCACCTGAGGTCAAGAGTTCGAGACCAGCCTGGCCAACATGGTGAAACCCCATCTCCACTAAAAATACAAAAAAATTAGCTGGGCATGGTGGCAGGTGCCTCTAAACCCAGCTACTCAGGAGGCTGAGGCAGGGGAATAGCTTGAACCTGGGAGGTGGAGGTTGCAGTGAGTCGAGATCACGCCATTGCACTCCAGCCTGGGCAACAAGAGCGAAAACACATCTCAAAAAGAAATTAATAACTTTTAATTACTTCATATACTATGCAACTATATTTACAATGTGTACATTTCCCAAACCTTTGAAATTATACTTCGCTTGTTCATTAGTTTGGCCCACACATACAACAGAAAATCAAATTACACTTCAATCTCTGCTAGAACTGAAAGTCAGAATTTCTATATTTGGCTCCAAAGTCTGTTGAGAGTTTACAAATTGCTCATTTACTGTGTGCCCTTGACAATTTTCTTTCTTTTTTGGGGGGAGATGGAGTGTCACTCTGTCACCCAGGCTGGAGTGCAGTAGCGTGATCTTGGGTCACTGCAACCTCCGTCTCCTGGGTTCAAGCAATTCTCCTGCTTCAGCCTCCCAAGTAG
This sequence comes from Nomascus leucogenys, assembly GCF_006542625.1. Taxonomy (NCBI): domain Eukaryota; kingdom Metazoa; phylum Chordata; class Mammalia; order Primates; family Hylobatidae; genus Nomascus; species Nomascus leucogenys. Next base: position 76,088,978 of record NC_044406.1, on the reverse strand, counting down.
CTGGGACTACAGGCACACACCTCCATGCCTGGCTAATTTTTTGTATTTTACTATAGATGGGGTTTCACTGTTTTGCCCAGGCTGATCTCGAACTCCTGAGCTCAGGCAATCCACCTGCCTTGACCTCTTAAAATTCTGGAATTACAGGAGTGAGCCACCGTGCCCTGCCGACAATTTCCTACATATGTTGATATCTCAGATATCTCCCTGTCTTGTGTTCTGTGTACTTTCCTTTTGATTTACTTTATTTTTTTTCTCCATCAGATGTCAGGACTAAACCACATAAACACAATATGTGTAATGTGTAGAATAAAGAATAAGAACCATGCTGCTTCTAATTAAGATATTTTATTTTGAAGATTCTTCCTCTTTTAAAAATTAGTTCTAACATAATCTAAGAGCATTAAATGAATGTTATTTCTAATTCCTAGAAATATATTACAAATAAAATAAGCTAAGGAGTCTCAAGAATAAGCTTAATATTCAGAAACATTAAGATTATTTCTAGAACAATAGCTAAGGAAAATGTCCTGATATTCAAATGACATAAAATGTGCTTGGTGAAATGGAAACACTTTTCGTTCCCTTCTCTCACCCTTGTCTCTCTCTCCATGCTGTGTTTATACTAAGTTCAAGAATAGAACTATGAGCTGTAGCTTGTAACCTACATATAGCTGTCAATGCCAGCACTTTCTCTGAACCTGTCTTTACACAAAAAAATAGAAGTGTACATTGTAGTTGAAAATTTTAAACATGATTTTATTATTATAATGTCGTAAAATAATTAGTTTCAATTTACCTTTAAGCATATGTTATTTAGACCATTGCCATAATTAATCCATGAAAGAGAGCTTTTTTATTTGTGCTATTTAAGGCTTATTTTCTAACTGCAGGTTTTGGCCTACTTTTTTACATGTATTTTAATTTTCTAAAACCAAAACGTGTACATTGTTTTTCAAAACTAATACAAATTGCTCTGTATTTTGATTGTGGTATAAGATGGTTTAGTTGACTGGCTTCATTTCTAGGATATTTTAATCATCCAAGGTTCAGCTCCCAACTTCTGGACTGTGTGTTTTAACTCTGGGGGACTGGTATCAGATAACTTTGTTCTTTGGCTCTATTTACTATCTCGTCAGAATACACCCTCTCAGTCAAAGCTATGAAACTACTGTAAGTTTTTATTTTATTAATATATTGAAAATTAAAGTATAAAATGTCTGTTAAGAAAATAAGAACTCTATAGTCGTGATTGGATTTTTTTTTAGAAAATGATAGAATAAACAGACAAAAATAATCAAGGCAATAGAAGTGAATAACATAGGTAATCAGATTAATTTGATAAAGATCAATTACTCTGAACACATTACAAAGTGCACATTATGCTCTAACATGCAAATCACATTAATAAAATGTAACCATGTTCAAAGACACACAGGAAACTAGAAATAAAATAAAAAGAAGAGGGTAAATAAGCTGTCCAGTGTAAAATTGAAAACAAATAATGAAAAAACCCACATGCTGGAATATAATGCCTGAATTAAAAAAGAAATAAAATTTTTTTCAACTTAACAATTTATTGTGAACATTTTCATCATTTTTGATGTTTTTAAATATATTTTTTTATTATACTTTAAGTTTTAGGGTACATGTGCACAACGTGCAGGTTTGTTACATATGTATACATGTGCCATGTTGTTGTGCTGCACCCATTAACTCGTCATTTAACATTAGGTATATCTCCTAATGCTATCCCTCCTCCCTCCCCCCACCCCGCAACAGGCCCCGGTGTGTGATGTTCCCCTTCCTGTGCCCAAGTGTTCTCATTGTTCAATTCCCACCTATGAGTGAGAATATGCGGTGTTTGTTTTTTTGTCCTTGTGATAGTTTGCTGAGAATGATGGTTTCCAGCTTCATCCATGTCCCTACAAAGGACATGAACTCATCCTTTTTTATGGCTGCATAGTATTCCATGGTGTATATGTGCCACATTTTCTTAATCCAGTCTAGCATTGTTGGACATTTGGGTTGGTTCCAAGTCTTTGCTATTGTGAATAGTGCCACAATAAACATACGTGTGCACGTGTCTTTATAGCAACATGATTTATAATCCTTTGGGTATATACCCAGTAATGGGATGGCTGGGTCAAATGGTATTTCTAGTTCTAGATCCCTGAGGAATCACCACACTGACTTCCAGAATGGTTGAACTAGTTTACAGTCCCACCAACAGTGTAAAAGTGTTCTTATTTCTCCACATCCTCTCCAGCACCTGTTGTTTCCTGACTTTTTAATGATGGCCATTCTAACTGGTATGAGATGGTATCTCATTGTGGTTTTGATTTGCATTTCTCTGATGGCCAGTGACGATGAACACTTTTTCATGTGTCTTTTGGCTGCATAAATGTCTTCTTTTGAGAAGTGTCTGTTCATATCCTTCACCCACTTTTTGATGGGGTTGTTTGTTTTTTTCTTGTAAATTTGTTTGACCCCATCGTCTCAGCCCCAAATCTCCTTAAGCTGATAGGCAACTTCTGCAAACTCTCAGGATACAAAATCAGTGTGGAAAAATCACAAGCATTCTTATACACCAATAACAGACAAACGGAGAGCCAAATCATGAATGAACTCCCATTCACAATTGCTTCAAAGAGAATAAAATACCTAGAATCCAACTTACAAGGGATGTGAAGGACCTCTTCAAGGAGAACTACAAACCACTGCTCAATGAAATAAAAGAGGATACAAACAAATGGAAGAACATTCCATGCTCATGGGTAGGAAGAATCAATATCTTGAAAATGGCCACACTGCCCAAGGTAATTTATAGATTCAATGCCATCCCCATCAAGCTACCATCAGGCTACTACAAGGCTATAGTAATGAAAACAGCATGGTACTGGTACCAAAACAGAGATATAGACCAATGGAACAGAACAGAGCCCTCAGAAATAATGCCGCATATCTACAACCATCTGATCTTTGACAAACCTGACAAAAACAAGCAATGGGGAAAGGATTCTCTATTTAATAAATGGTGCTGGGAAAACTGGCTAGCCATATGTAGAAAGCTGAAACTGGATCCCTTCCTTACACCTTATACAAAAATTAATTCAAGGTGGATTAAACACTTACATATTAGACCTAAAACCATAAAAACCCTAGAAGAAAACCTAGGCAATACCATTCAGGACATAGGCATGGGCAAGGACTTCATGTCTTAAACACCAAAAGCAATGGCTACAAAAGCCAAAATAGACAAATGGGATCTAATTAAACTAAAGAGCTTCTGCACAGCAAAAGAAACTACCATCAGATTGAACAGGCAACTTACAGAATGGGAGAAAATTTGTGCAATCTACTCATCTGACAAAGGGCTAATATCAAGAAATAAAAATTTTAAATGCAGATGGTTTAGAAACGAACTATAGTGAAGACATTATATATCACAATGTATGGAATGTAGCCAAAATGACATTCAGATAAATTTTTAGTCTTGAACCAATACATTAGAGAACAAGAAGAAATAAAAATGAATGAACTAAGCATTCAAGTCAACAATTCTTAAAAAGAACTACAAAATAAACTCTGACAAAGCTACAGAAACACATTAATAAAGAATAAAGTGGCCAGACATGGTTGCTCACGCCTGTAATCCCAGCACCTTGGGATGCCGAGGCAGGCAGGATCACTTGAGGCCAGGAGTTCGAGACAACCCTGACCAACATGACAAAACCATCTCTACTAAAAATACAAAAATTATACGGATGTGATTGTGTAAGCCTGTAATCCCAGCTACTCAGGAGGCTGAGGCAGGAGAATCACTTAAACCTGGGAGTTGAAAGTTGCGCTTCACTCCACCCTGGACCAGAGTGAGACTCCATTAAAAAAAAAGAAGAAGAAGAAGAAGAAAGCATGAACAAAAAAAGTCAAAGTGTACAAAGTGGTTAAATATTTTTAGCATGATTTTATTATTTTAATGTTAGAATTAGTTTCAATTTACTTTTAAGCCTATGCAATTTGTAGACCACTGCCTTGATTGATCCATAATCATACCAAGGCTTGAATAGCTCTTTACTGAGCATTGCTCAACACCTGGAGAACTTCCATGGGAAAGAAAAACAAAAAGTAAAACTATCAATAAAATCAAAAGCCATTTCTTTCATAAAATATTAAACTATTGTCATGTCTGATCAAAACAAAGAACAGAAAAAAACACAAATAAGTAACTTTATGATTGAGGAAGTGATCAAATTAAAAAACGATGCAAAATTATTAAAGAATAATATATACATCTTTAAACCAAAATATTTAAAACTAAATACATTGTGGATATAGCAATGGAAACATAGTTATATAGGTAACAGTATAAAAAGGTCTGGAAGTCTTGTATACCAAAATGTTAACAGTGATTATTTGAAGGAAGGGCAATGGGTGTTGGAGGGGAAATGAAAACTAATCTCTTGTCAATTTGTTTGAGTTCATTGTAGATTCTGGATATTAGCCCTTTGTCAGATGAGTAGGTTGCAAAAATTTTCTCCCATTCTGTAGGTTGCCTGTTCACTCTGATGGTAGTTTCTTTTGCTGTGCAGAAGCTCTTTAGTTTAATTAGATCCCATTTGTCAATTTTGGCTTTTGTTGCCATTGCTTTTGGTGTTTTAGACATGAAGTCCTTGCCCATGCCTATGTCCTGAATGGTAATGCCTAGGTTTTCTTCTAGGGTTTTTATGGTTTTAGGTGTAACATGTAAGTCTTTAATCCATCTTGAATTAATTTTTGTATAAGATGTAAGGAAGGGATCCAGTTTCAGCTTTCTACATATGGCTAGCCAGTTTTCCCAGCACCATTTATTAAATAGGGAGTCCTTTCCATTCTCACTCATAGGTGGGAATTGAACAATGAGAACACATGAACACAGGAAGGGGAACATCACACTCCGGGGACTGTTGTGGGGTGGGGGGAGGGGGAGGGGGAGGGACAGCATTAGGAGATATACCTAATGCTAAATGACGAGTTAATGGGTGCAGCACACCAACATGGCACAGGTATACATATGTAACAAACCTGCACATTGTGCACATGTACCCTAAAACTTAAAGTATAATAATAATAAAATAAAAAAAAGAAAACTAATCTCAGTTCTTCTATGGTACTGAGAAAAAATGCATATGAACATATAATCATATATTGCTTATGCACATTTTTTATTAAAATAACAAAGATAAATGATATTATGTTACTTTGTAGACAATATTTGTCAGATGTTGTTGGTACTTAAGAAAACAAAATTACTTCCAGTTTCAGTCCAGCATATAAGGTGTCTAGAAATCATCACTTCCATTCTCAAATTAAGTAAAACGTTGAACAAACTAAAAATCAACAATTTTTTTCTAGATTCATCAGAGAATTGAGGTCACAGGGCAAACTACTCTGCTCCCAAAACTGGAAGCAGAGACATGCAGGTAGAAAGAATCACAACTTACTGGAGGTGAAGCTGAGGAGAGGAAATATTATCCTCTCCTAAAGTTACTTATTTGTGTTTTTTCTCTTCTTTACTTGGATCAGAAATGACAATAGTTAATAGTTTAACGTTTTATAAAAGAAATAGCTTTTGATTTTATTGATAAATTTACTTTTTCTTTTTCTTCCCCATGGAAATTCTCCAGGGGTGTAACAACACTCGCAATGTGTAAAAACCAATACAAGGATAGGAAAACTTAAACTTTACTTGAATATTTGCTGAATACTTAGTATGAACAAGTCTGAGAGTTAAATTTCCAGGAAGGGTCCAACATTGGTGTGAGTTTTACCTCCTGTAGCCCTACCAGGTTCTCACAGTGAAAATTAGAGAAAAACCTGCTCCTGCTTCACGACAGAAAAGAAGGAAGTGTATTATTCATTATGAATCAATGCTCAGAGCATTATGTTCTTACCAAGGTATTCCCTCAAAGGAAACTATTTTACAAGAGTCCAATCTGCTGGAATTTTACCAGAGCCTAAGTAATCCAGGGGAAGGAAAATACCCATTTTCTGATCATTACAGGCTTCAATATGGAGAAAGGAAACTATCCAAATCTAGCCCCCTCTAGAAGCCTTCTCGTCTAATCTAATGGGGGTAGAGAGAATGACTTAGCACGTGTTCATTAAAAGGTTTAGACCTCATCATAGAACAATAAAATGCTCCCCCTCCCCGACACCTTACTACCACATCAATATAACTCCTGAATAATACCAAAAGCACACAACTGAAAGAACTGCATAATTCACACATTAAGAACCGCATTATTCACACATTATTGAAGAGACATAGCTAACATCAGAACTAGATTCAAATATGGCAGATATGTTGGAATTATTAGACCAGAAACGTAAAACAAGTGTGATTAATATGCTAAGAGCTTTAATGGAAAAGCAGATGGTTAACGCAAGAATTACTTAAAAAACTTTTTAAAAAATCAAAAGGTAATGTTAAAATAAAAAAAAATAGAGAAATAAATAAATAATGCTTTCTAATTTATTTATTTATTTATATTTTAAGACTGGATCTCTCTATGTTGTCCATGTTAGAGTGCAGTGGTGTGATCATGTCTCACTGTAGCTTCAAACTCCTGGGCTCAAGCAATCATCCTGCCTTAGCCTCCTGAGTAAGTAGGACTACAGGCACATGCAATCATGACTGGCTAATCTAAAAAAGATTTTTTTGTAGAGATGGAGTCTCACTATGTTGCCCAGGCAGCTCTTGGAATCCTGGGCTCAAGCGATCTCCTGCCTTGGCCTCCCAAAGTTTTGAGATTATAGGCATGAGCCATCATACCTGGCAAGAATGCTTTTGATAAACTCATCAATAGACTAGACAGGGCCAAGCAAAAAATTGATGAGTTTGAAAAAATGTAAGTAAAAACATACAAAACTGAAATGCAAAGAGGGAAAATAATAATAAAAAAACTCACAGCATACTACCCAGGAACTGAGACAATTATAAAGGCTATAACAGAAGTGTAATGAGAAAACCAGAAAGAGAGAAGTGGCTGAGGGAAGAAGAAAGATGAAGAGAGAGATGAAAAAATAAAGAAGAAATAGTTAGAGCAATAATGACTGATAATTCTGCATAATTAATGATAGATTAAAAAAAACACAGAAACAGGAAACTCAGAGAACACCAAGCAGGATAAATACCAAAAACATCAACTTCTAGGTATACGATATTCAAAGTACACAAAATCAAAGACAAAGAGAATGGCTTGAAAAAACGCCATAAGGCCTGGGGCACACCTTATTTAGAGAATTACCACAGACTTATTTTTACAAAACATGAGAACAAGAAAAGTGTAGCGAGAAATAATTAAAGTGTTGAAAAAATCCTCAGCAACTTAGAATTCTGAATACAGTGAAATTTATTCTTCAAAATTGAAGGAAAAGTATAATTTCCCAGACAAAAATAAATGATGGACTTTGTCACGGTAGATTTGTCTTGCAAGTAATGTGAAAATGAGTTATTGAGGAAGAAAATAACAAAGCTTAAAAACCCAGATATATATAAAAGGAACAGCATTAGAAAAGAAATAAATGAAGGTAAAAGTAAATATTTTAATTCCTTATTCTTAATTGATTTAACAGATAAAAATGTGGTCAAAATAGTGATAGCAACAAGGTATTCAAGCAGTATAACTTATAGATAAGTAAACAAATAACAAAATGATGTAAATGACTGGTGAGAGAAATTAGAAATACTCTACTATTATGCTTGTATTGCCCATGAAGTGGTACAGTGTTATTTGCAAGAGGACTTTGATTAGATGTGAACTTTGATTAGATGTGAATGCATATTGCAAACTCAGAACAACTAAAATTAGTTTTTTAAAAATATAATTCATATGCTAAGAGGGCAGGGAGAGAAACTTAAAAATTCTCAATTAAAACCAGGGAAGGAAAATAGCTGTGTTAAGGAAACAAAAAGAAATTCAAGATAATACAGAGAAAGAATTCAGAATTCTCTCAAATAAATTTAACAAAAAGATTGAAATATTTAAAAAATCATACAGACATTTTGGAGCTGAAAAATGAAATTGGCATATTGAAGAATGCATCAGAGTTTTTAAATAGCAGAATTGGTCAAGCAGAAGAAAGCATTAGTTGCCTCGAAGATAGGCTCTTTAAAAATACACAGTCAGAAAACACAACCACAACAAAATAACGAAGCATTCCTACACGATCTAGAAAATAGCCTCAAAAAAGCAAATTTAAGAGTTATTGGCCTTAAAGACGAGGTAGAGAAAGAGATAGGTATAGAAATTTTATTCAAAGGGATAATAACACAGAACTTCTGAAACCTAGGGAAAGGTATCAATATTTAAGTACAAGAAGGTTATAGAACACCAAGCAGATTTAACCCAAAAAAGGCTACCTCAAGGCATTTAATAAGCAAACTACCAAAGGTCAAGGATAAAAAAGGAATCCTAAAAGCAGCTAGAGAAAAAAAAAAAAAACACGCACACATAAAATAAAGCTTTAATACATCTGGCAGCAGACTTTTTAGTGGAAACCTTACAGGACAGGAGAGTGGAATGACATATTTAAAGTGCTAAGGGAAAAATATTTTATCCTAGAATCGTATATCTGGTGAGAATACACTTAAAACATGAATGAGAAATAAAGACTTTCTCAACCAAAAGCTGAAGGATTTCATCAACACCAGACCTATTGTACAAGAAATGCTAAAGGAAGTGCTTCAATCAGAAAGGAAAGGACATTGATGAATAATAAGTAATCACCTGAAGGTACAAAACTCACTAGTAATAGAAAGTACACAGAAAAACACAAAATATTCTAACACTAGAATTGTGGTGTGTAGGCTACTCTTGTCCTAAATACAAAGACTAAACAGTGAACAAATCAAAACTAATGACTACAAAATCTTTTCAAGACATAGTCAATACGATAAGATATAAATAGAAACAACAAAAAGATACAAAGAGGGAAAGCAAACTTAAGAAATACAGTTTTTAGTATTTTTCTTTCTGCTTGTTTGGTTATGCAAAGAGTGTTGTTATAAGATTAAAATACAGGGTTATAAAATAATATTTGCAAGTGGTATGGCAAACTCAAACCAAAAAAACATGCAATGAGGACACAAAAAATAAAAAGCAAGAAACTAAAACATATCACCAGAGAAAAATCAACTCCACTAAAAGGAAGAGAGAAAGGAATGAAAGAAGAAAGAAATGACAACAAAACAACCAGAAAACACATAACAAAATGGCAGGAGTAAGTCCTGACTTACCAATAACAACATTTAATGTAAATGGACTAAATTGTCCAATCAAAAGGCATAGACTGGTTAAATGTATGAAGAAACAAGACCCAATAATTTGTTTCCCACAAGAAACACACTTCACCTATAAAGACACATATATACTTAAAATAGAGGCATGGAAAAAGATATTCCATGCCAATGGAAACCAAAGAAGAGCATGAGTTGCTATACTTATAGCAGACAAAATGTAATTCAAGACAAAAACTATAAGAAGAGACAAAGAAGGTCACTTCAGTAAGAAGGTATAACAAATTTAAATATATATGCACCCAACACTGGAATACCCAGATATATAAAACAAATACTGTTAGAGCTAAAGAGAGAGATAGGTCCCAATACAATAACAGCTGGAGACTTCAACACTTTACCCTTAGCATTGGAAAGATCTTCCAGACAGAAAATCAACAAAGAGAAATCTACATTATAGGCGAAATTGATCTAATAGATATTTACAGAGCATTTCATCTGACATCTTCAAAATAAGCATTATTTTCCTCAGCACAAGGATCATTATCAAGGATAGACTGTATTTTTAAAAACAAGTCTTAAAATATTTTTAAAAAACGAAATATTATCAAGCATCCGCAATGGCCACAATGGAATATAACTAAAAATTAATAACATGAGGAATTTTAGAAAGTATACGAGTACACAAAAATTAAACAATATTATCCTGAGTGATCAGTGGATCAATGAAGAAATTAAGAAAAAAAAAATAAAACTTTCTTTAAGCAAAAGATAATGACAAAACACCTACCAAAACCTGTGCAATACAGCCAAAGAACTACTAAGAAGGAAGTTTATAGCTGTAAGTGCCTACATCAAAAAAGGGGAAATACTTCAAATAAACAATCTAATGATGTATCTTAAAGAGCTAGAAGAAAAGCAAGGGGAAACCATACCCAAAATTATTAGAATGAAAAAAATAAACATCAGAGCAGAAGTAAATGAAATTACAGTGAAGAAAACAATACAAAAAGGTCAATGAAATAAAAAAGTTTTTTATTTTGAAAATTTAAATAGTAATTGACAAACCTTTAGTCAGACTAACTCAGAAAAAAAAGATCCAAATAAATAAAATCAGAGATGAAAAAGAAGACATTACAACTGATACTGCAGAAATGTAAAGGATCATTAATGGCTACTACAAGCAATGTATGCCAATAAATTGAAAACTTTAGAATAATTGGACAAATTCCCAGATGCATAGACCTATGAAGACTGAATCAGAAAGAAACCCAAAAATCTGAATACACCAACAACAAGTAATGGCTTTGAATCCATAATAAAATGTCTCCCAGAAAAAAAAATAAAAGTCCAGGACCTGATGGCTTCACTGCTGAATTGCACTAAATATTTAAAGAATAACTAATACCAATTATATCCAAACACTTCTGAAAAATAGAGTAGGAGGAGATACTTCTAAACTCATTCTATGAAACGATTACTGCCCTGATACCAAAATCAGACAAACACACATCAAAAACAAAACAAAACCTGTAAGTCAAAATCTCTGATGAATATTGATGCAAAAATCCTAAGCAAAATACTAGCAAACGGAATTCAATAACACATTAGAAAGATCACGCATCACAATCAAGTGGGATTTATCTATGGGATAAAAGGATCATTCAAGCTATGCAAATGATCAATGTGATACATCATATCAACAGAGTGAAAAATAAAACCATATGATCATTTCTATTGATGCTGAAAAAGCATTTGAGAAAATTCAACATCCTTTCATGATGAAAACCCTCAAAAACTGGGTATAAATGGAACATACCTTGACATAATAAAAGCCATTGTATTAGTCCATTCTCACACTGCTGTAAAGAAATACTCGAGACTTGGTAATTTATTTAAGAAAATAAAAGAGGTTTCATTGACTCACAGTTCTGTGTGGCCGGAGAGGCCTCTGGAAACTTACAATAATGGCAGAAGGCGAAGCAGAAGCAGGCAACTTCTTTACAAGGTGGCAGAAGAGAGAGTAAATATGAGCAGGGGAAATGCCAGAGGCTTATGAAACCATTAGTTCTCATAAGAACTCGCTCACTATCACGAGAAGAGCATGTGGGAAACGGCCCCTGTGATCCAGTCACTTCCCACTGGGTTCCTCCCAATGACACGTGGGGAATATGGGAATTATGGGGATTAAAATTCAAGATGAGATTTGGGTAGGGACACATCCAAATCGTATCAGCCATATAGGACAGACCCACAGCTAGTATCTTACTAAATAGAGAAAAAATGAAAGCCTTTCCTCTAAGATCTGGCACATAACAGGGATACCCACTGTCACCACTGTTATTCCACATAGTACTGGAAGTCACAGCTATAACAATTAGACAAGAGAAACATGTAAGGTGCATCCAAATTGGAATGGAAAAAGTCAAATTATCCTTCCTTGCAGATGATATGATCTTATATTTAGAAAAACCTAAAGACTCCACAAAAAACTATTTTTTCAGTAAATTTTCAGGATACAAAGTCAACATACGAAAATCAGTAGCATTCCTATATGCCAACAGTAAACAATCTGAAAATGAAATTTAAAACAATAATCCCATTTACAATAGCCAGACATAAAGTTAAATACCTGGGAATTAACTAAAGAAGTGAAAGATCTCTATAATAAAAACTGCAAAACACTCATAAAAGAAATTGAAGAGGACACCAAGAAACGGACCATGTTCATAGACTGGAAGAATCAATAATGTCAAAATATCTGTGCAATCCAAAGCAATCTAAAAATTCAATGCGATACTTACTCAAATACTAATGACCTTATTCACAGAAAAAAGAAAAAACAATCCTAAAATTTATATGGACCCAAAAAAGACCCAGAATGGCCAAAGTTATCTTAAGCATAAAGAACAAAACTGGAGGAATCACATTACCTGATTTCAAATTATACTACAGAGCTATAGTAAGCAAAAAAGCATGGGACCAGCATAGAGACAGATACATAGACCAACGGAAGAGTATAGAGAACCCAGAAACAAATCCACACAAAGCTATAGCGAACACATTTTTGACAATGGTGTCAAGAACTGGGGAAAAGACTATCTCTCAGTAAATGGTGCCGGAAAAACCAAATACCCATATGCAAAATAATGAAACTAGACCTGTATCTCTCATCAAATACAAAAAATCAAGTCAAAACAGATTAAAGACTTAAATCTAAGACCTCAAACTATGAAACTACTACAAGAAAACTTCAGGGGAAACCTCCAGGACATTGTTCTGGCCCAAAATTTCTTAAACAATTCTTCACAAGCACAGGCAAACAAAGCAAAAATGGACAAATGGGATCACATCAAGATAAAAAGCTTCTGCACAGCAAAGGATACAATCAACAAAGTGAAAAGACAACCCATAGAATAGGAGAAAATATTTGACAAAGGATTAATAACCAGAATTTATAAGAAATTCTAACAACTCTATATGAAAAAAAATTGATCAAAATATGGGCAAAATATTTAAATAGGCACTTCTTAAAAGAAGACATACAAATGGCATACAGGCATATGAGAAGATGCTTAACATCATCAATCATCAAAGAAATGCAAATCAGAACTGCAATGGGATATTATCTCACCCCAGTTAAAATGCCTTATATCTAAAAGACAGCCAATAACAAATGTTGGTGACGATGTGCAGAATAGGAAACCTTTGTATGCTGTTGGCGGGAATATAAATTATTTTTTTACCAAAATTGTTAAATAAGCACTTAGCCTCTGAAACTCAGAATCAGTTCATAACACATCCCGTCTCACTGAAATAAAGGTATACATTTTGCCAGTATTTTAATTAAAACTGTACATAACTCTACATTTCTCTGTTTTCTTGGGCTTTAATTTGAGTTTCTTTCAATGGAGTAATGGTGTCATATGCTATTAATATCCATGCTAAAATATTTATTCTTCCTAGTCCTTTTTCCTATTACCCCTTTTAGTTGATGCAGACTGCAGGGAGTGGTGATTTATTATTATTTTGGGGCATTATTATTGATGCCCCAAAATATGACCTAGGGTTTCTGGAGAGGAGAAGCATGTCCTCAAGGAAGTATAATCCAATAAGAATAAAAAGTTATACGAGGTTTAGGATCCATTCTCATAAATTTTGGTAGGGTGTTAATATAGATGCTGATATGAAGTCATCCCTCAAAACAACTTTTCCTCAGACCTTTGGTGAATCATATGACTTTGGCACTGGACACAATTCTATTATAGTTGGTCACTTTTGCCTCCAAACTACTGTGTTACCCTTAGAAAGTTTGTCTTCTCCCAAGAGGCTTCTGAGGCTGGATTGAATAAAAGACCAGAGATTAAACACAATAATACATTCACTTAAGAAATAATTATTGATTGTCTATTTATACCAAACATTGTAGTAAGCACTGGGGAACCATCAGTAAATAATACAGACATATTCTATGCCTTTATGAGAATATGTCCTGGTGGAGAAGGATAGAAAATAAATAAATATTTTCAAATATAATTACAGGTTATAGTAAGTACTCTTTTTTCAACTATGAAGAGAGCAAAGAGGATGTTGTTATAGAAAATAATAGATAGGGGCTACTTTAGAAGAGATGGTTAGGAAAGCCTCACAGAAGTGCTGAAATTTAAGCTGAGACCCAAGAGTCCCAAAAGACACATTTATGCCGTGAAAGGCACCTGCAGAAGGAAAAAAAGAAACAATATAAAAGTCCCTAAGCAGAAGTGAGCCTGATGTGCTCAAAGAACGGAAAGAAAGCTAGAGCATAGGGAACAAAAGGTGGTGTCTTATGAAATGAGACTGGGAAATAAAGAAGATCCACACCAAACAAGGCTTTGTAGATCAGAGTGAGAAGTTTGGATTTTATTTTAATTGCAATGGAAAAACAATTTTTAGATAAAGAAATGACCTGATCTTATTTATACTTTAAAATAGATCTCTCTGTTATTTGGAGAATGGATCCTAGAAAGCCAGAAGTAGAAGCATAGAAAGAGGGAGGCCACATAAGAGACTCCTGGGATGGACCAGGCTAGAGATGACAGTGGCTCAGACTATGATAGTGGCAATAGAGATGAAAAGTAATGGCCAGAATTAAGATACATGTCTCAGAGGTACAACCCACAAGACTTGTTGAAGAATGAGGTATGGGCTACAGAGTGAAGGAACCAAAGGAATCAAAGAAGCCTTCTAGGTTTCTGTCTTGATCAACAGGGTGGATGGTGGTCCCATTTACTGTAATGAAAAAAAAAGGATAGCATAGAAGAAAAAATGAAGTATCCTTTTTGGACAAATTGGAGATGCCTATGAATCATCTACACTAGATAAGTAGGTAGTTGCACATACAAATCACACTTACATAAGTTAGAGCTGGAACTAAGGATTTGGATCCAATAAGCATATAGATACTCTAAACTGAGAGAATGAATGAGATCACCTAGGAGAGGGGCTAGCAACGAACTTGAGTTAGTCTTTTTAGCAATGTCTGTGTCAGTGTGCTTGACATCTGCAGTATTCTGATGATCAGTCTACCATACAGATCAATGTTTTAATTACACTGACCAAAAGTTATTGTCAAAATGTTTCATAAACAGCCCATGCTTATAGTTTAAAAAATAGAAAGATTCACTTACCCAGTTTCATCAGTGCAATGCCAATAATCCGTTTCCTTTACTTTTTGTTTTGTTTTAGAGTTTTTAAAATAACATTTTATTTTCTTATTTGACTGAATCAATCTGTGGTTTTGATGTTCTACCATTATAGAAACATGTATATTTTTATTGTTTATTTTAGCTTAGACCTCTTTAGGACTTAGGCTTTAGGAGGTAAGGAGATCAAATACTAAAAATGGAAGCTCACTCTCTCTATAATTTAATTTGCAAGTTCTGTGACTAAATGACCGTATTGAGTCTCATATTATTTAAACCTGGATACTTATGGAGCCACATGATAACTAAGATATGCTCATGTCCTTTCCTAAAAAGGTTCCCAGATCTACAGTACCAACAATGGAAGTCACATGTTTGCAGGGGAAGGTCAATATCTTTGGCATTTCCTGCCTGCCATGGTTTGACAGATATTCTCTTCTGTTTTTTGTTTTTAAAAGAAGTTTAAAACAAGATCACTTTTCAAATATCTGGCTTATGCCAGTGAGGTGTCAGGATGAGCTTTTAGAAATGCTGTTTTATGTTGATTTATTATTTTGATCATTAAAACATTTTTTCTCATTCTGCAGATGTTTTAAGTTTATATTACTTTGTCTATCTCAATGAGTTTTCACATGAGATATGTCGGCATAATGTAATGGAAAGAACAAAGACTTTGGACACAACAGACCTAGTTTTCTGTGAGATCCTAATGTGATCTCCATTGTACAGATGACGAAACTGAAGGACAGAGAAGTTACGTAACTTATCCAAGGTTACATTGCTTGTAAGTGTCACAATCAGGATTTCAATGAAGGAAGTCTGACTCTGGAGTCCATGGTGTAAACTGCTAGGCTCTACTGCCTCCAATTTACTCTTGCCAAAATCACATACCATCTTAGCCATCTCAGGAGACAAAATCATAACTTGATCCTACTCTCAGCAAATGCATAATCTCTGTTCCAGTTCTCATTTCACAATATTAATCTGCTTTCCATGACATGGGGAACACATGTATGCAAAATATAATTAGTTTAAATACTTAGAGTAAAACAGGAGTTACATTAAATAGTCTAACCACTAAAATATGTTGGGAGAGATGTAGACCCTGGTAGCTTAACTTAACTGCTCTCATGAAATTATCTGAGTAAAACACCACCAAACCAAACTGTTAAAGCAACAGCACTAATCAAAGTCAGGTTGCCTTAATGGGGCCAGAAACATAGATATTGAGGGGATAATAGAATGGGCTAGAGAGGGGACTGAGATGGAAACAGGAAATAAAGTCATGATATATACTCTCAGTTTGGTACAGAGCCCTTCATGGCTGTGCTTGCCTGAACTTATCTAAATTCTCCTCCACCGTGCCTTCCAGGAACACAGGTGCACTTCTTCCTGAATCCTAACAGGGAAAGAAAGACAATCGAATGCCCATCTATATATTTCCCCCAGCACCCTTTGCAGGCGCACACACACACACACACACACACACACACACACACACACACACACTGTCCTTCAAGAATGTTAAAGGTGTATGATTTTACTGAAAATCTGCTCTGGAAAAAATATCACAACCACTTAACCAGAGCTTCCTGATTCTAAATGGTTATTTTCATACTTCTGTCTTGAATAGTTGCAAAGCTTTTGAGAATTTTCTTAATAAATATATGCATTTTCCTAACTTGCTTCATGCATCATGATAAAACATAAGCTTCTGATAAACTCAACTCCAAAATAAATGCTATACAGATAAAAATAAATGCCATTCAAAACAATAAAAGCAAAAAATAAAGTTTCCATATGCCTTATATCATAAGGTGCTTTCAGATCAGTAAGGAATGTCTGAATCTTTAAACTCTTTGTGAAATTGCTGACTAATTTGTGTGATGAGAAAATATTATAATGTCTATAAATAGTATTTACCTTAACCTATATACAATTTAAATGTCGATTCTTTATTCATTTAAAAATATTTATTTCTGGCCGGGCGTGGTGTCTCACGCTTGTAATCCCAGCACTTCGGGAGGCTTAGGCGGGTGAATCACCTGAGGTCAGGAGTTCGAGACCAGCCTGGCCAACATGGTGAAACCCTGTCTCTACTAAAAATACAAAAAGTATCCGGGTGTGGTGGTGCATGCCTGTAATCCTGGCTACTCGGGAGGCTGAGGCGGGAGAATTGCTTGAATCTGGGAGGTGGAGGTTGCAGTGAGCTGAGATCACGCCACTGCACTCCAGCCTGCATGACAGAGTAAGACTCTGTCTCCAGAAAAAAAAAAAAAATTATTTCTGAGCACTGGAAATACAGCAGTGAATAAGCCATATATGGTGTTGCCATCATGGAGGAAGCTGACATTCAAGTCCTAAAAGGCCAGAAGTACCTAAAATAAAATAAGTAAGTTTCCTTTTATACTACCGTTCCATGGCCTGTATATATCTATTGTGAAAAATTGGGTCTCTCTTCTTGTGTAATGTTTCTTTTCCTTATACAAATATACATATGCACATGTATATGCTTGTTTGTGTTTTGTACAAACATGGGATCATACTTTAAATCTTTTTATATAACTGGCTTTGTTTACTTAAGAAAACATCATGGGCATTCTTTCAGGTATTTTAATATAAATTTACCTTTCCTTCTTCTTACCTACATTAGAGTTCATTGCCACTATACCATATATATTATTGTATTATCTCCCTATTAATAAACCTCAAAGTCACTTAACGTTTCATTATTGCAGCAAACAATGCAAAAATAAGTACTTTGGACCAGTCTCCCACATAGAGATAACTTTTACTTCTGATAAATTCCCGAATATGAAGCTGCTGTCCCAAAAAGATGTAAATTTATAATTTAAAAAAAATTGCTGGATTACTTACTAACATTATTACAAATAATAATAACAATAGTAATAATATTAGCTCACACTTAATAGGACCCACAATGTGCCAGAAACTATTGTAAGGACATAATCAATACCAAAATGATTCTGTAACATAGGAATTATTATCTCCATTTTTATAGATGAATCAACCGAATCAGGATTATAGATTTGTTAACTCACCCAAGGTCACACAATTAGCAACTGATAGAGCTATTATTTAAACCCATGCAGTTTCTCTTGAGTCTGATAGAAAAAAAGTTATTTTATTGTTGTTTTAAATTTTCTTCCTGTCATTATTAGAGCTGTTTAGCATTTTTGATATGTCTACTGTCTTCATTTCCTCTATTATGAATTGCTTATTTATATTCTCCCCATTTTCCAGTGTATAGCATGTTGTATGCACCGTTTGTTATTTCTTGCAACAATTATTTACAAGGAAAACACTTTGTTTTATGTTGCAATCATTTTCTTTCAGATTGTCATTTGTCTTTTGACTTGAATGACATTGCCTTTTGTCATACAGAAAAAGAAATCAATTTTTTTCACTTATGGCTTTTGTGATCCTTGTCCTGCTTAAGAAGGCCTCCTCTATCTAAAGAATATACAAATATTATCCTATAATTTCTTATAATATTTTGTATGACTCTTATAATTATGTCTTTAATTCACTTGTAATTACTGTATAAATGGTGTCAGGTTAGTTTCTACTTTTATTTTCTGCCAATCCGTAGCTGGTAGATCCCAAACCACTTGGGGTCAAACCACGTTGAATATTCCATACTTTCCTATGCTCTCTTTTAATAAATATGTAACTCTCATCTTTCTTTTTCACCCATTTTCTGAGATTCTTATATGATATTTCCCACCCACTCTCACTCTCGGTGTGTTTGACTATTACTCTTTTAATATAAAGGAAAGATAATACTTGTAATTTTGAGTGCCATGACTAATGAGGAAGGACAATGATATTTAAGTCTAGAGATGATAATACCTACTTTTCAGCCACAGAGGAAGTGTTTTCTCTTTGCCTTCTAAAAAGGCGAGCCTTGGGATTAAATGGATTCATTTGGAAGTTCATTCTAATGATACCCAAATGGCAACAGAGGAATATGGGAAATCTGCTTTAAGACACATAAAAACCATAAGATACCTCTCTCAACTCCTAAATCTCCCCAGATTTCTAAATATACCTAATATAGAAACTCAAAAATATGTGTTTTCTAAGTAGAACGATTTGCATAACAGATTAAGTAAAACAGAAGGGGGAAATATTTCACCTTTCTTGGTAAACTTCTCACACAGTATAGTCAAAAACAGTGACGAAATTTTATTCACACTATGCTTCCTGCAAGTCATCTATGTTTGTTTTTAATTTTACTTTCTAGCACTTCTCTTTAACAAGCATAAAAAATAGCAATTGTTGGCACTTCTGTTTCTTATGGTATAGAGCATAACACCTCAGGAGAAATGAGAAGCATTAAGACAATTTACATTAAAATACGTTTTACAGATATCATTAAAGAGTGAACAAAATGAATCACAATACTTAACATGAAAAATCTTTACCAAGCAGATGTCACAATCAAGTAGCAGAGCATTTGCATTTGAGAATTTGTATTAACTATAAGTCCTTTGACCTGATTTTGAGATGTTTAGACAAAGTAAATAACTATAAATTCTGTATTTTAACTCATCAATGTGCTTCATCTTATATAAACAATTTTTAATATATATGTCTAAATTTACAGAATCTATATATGAAAATCTAAGTGATATTCATTTATCTACTGAAGTTCTTTACAGTTAAAATGTATCTGTATAGGCCTAGAATTTTTAGTATCGCAAAATCATGGTGTATGAAAACAAATTCAGTGTAATGCAAAATAATTTTCTTTCCACAATTTTTGCCCCTCTATTTTTACTGCTGGAATTGTTACAAGCATTTTAAAAGCTAACCTTACAGGAAGTTTTGTGGAAATCTTTAGACCAGTATTTTTCAGAGGAAATTTTTTAAGAAAAACTAAAAGGAAATAGGAGTGGGGAGTAAAAATCCAGTCACACATTCACGACTTCTTTTTATTTTCCTGGAAAATACACCTAAACTATATATATGTATTTTTTTTCTTGATACCATTATCAAGAACAGCTTGTTTTTAGGCATTGTGGACTTTAAATTTAATCTACAATCTAATTTTTCATCATCTAGGTTTAGTTTTCAGAAAATTCCCCTCAGGTGTTTCCTTCTGTCTTTGTCTAGTCTCTAGACTTTAAGTGAATTTTGTTCTTAATTTGGCTCTGTGATTTCTCCCTAGACTATAAATGGCACATAGGGGCTTAGTCTGCATTGCTTAACTTTCCCTAAGGTCATTATGCACATCAATCTCCAGGGATTTACTCTCTCTCACATCATTTCCTTTCCTTGTTCAATTAGGATTTATACTAAGCAGGCGGTAAATAATTGGCTCATTTCTTTATTAAATATAAGTATATTTACCAAGTATCATCAGCTATTACCAAGATAAGAAGGATTATATTTTAGCTAAACCAGCAGATTATAATGTCTTTGATCTTCCTCTCCGTTTACCAAATCCCGGGATCTCCTTTCAACTATTACCAGTCTACTAGGAACAGCCCCTTTAGTAAGTTTCCTGTTCTAATCATATTCTTATTGGTCTATAAAATGTTATTGGCACATGTTAAACTGAATGAGGGTTGATTCTGGTTTTTGAACACTGCTCCCGTGTGGAAAATTCTTAATCAACAAGCGGATTGCAGATAGAGCAACCAGATGAAAATACAAGACAGCAAGTTAAATTTGACTTTAGATAAACAATGGATAACGTTTAAGTCTAAGTATGTCTCATAAAACATATTAGATATACTTAGACTAAAAATATGAACTGTTTAAGATTCAGGTTGAACTGGGCACCCAGTATTATTATTCACTAAATTTGGCAATACTATTTATAGATCTGTCATTACAAACATTTATACTTAATTTTATAATTTCCCAATGCTTCAGCAACTAGTACATGTAATTTCAATGCCAACATTCAGGAAGAGATCCTTTATTGTTGCATTGTAGGCTTATCTGCCAACATAATTATCCTTCCTGTTAACCCTTTCTCATCCCAGCAGCCATTTTTATCACAGAAAGAATAAAGAAGAAAGATTGGTGGTAAGGAGTGAGAACTTTTGACCTGATCTAAAAACTTGTATTGAAATCACCCTCAATAAACAGAGAGAATGGCAAAATAATACTTCTAAAGATATCTTAAACTCATGGAGGGATTTTTTTTATCATATCTATAAAAAAAGCCATAAATGAGATGCAAGCAAAGACCCATAGTCTAGGGAAAGATTCTTAGGGCCCAATTAGGGGACAAAGTTCACCCAGGGTCTAGAACATAGTTAACCCAAATAGAATTTTAGTTTTTTTACGAGTTTAGTGAACCTAGTACTTAAATAAATCTTCAGTCTTGGTAGCTGTTTTAAAGTGATTTCTCAACCTGGCCTAATTGTTTATAGTATTTATATTTATAAAAATTTTAGTTTCAAATCTGTTGCCACATATACCTGATTCTATAAGGAAACCATGAGCTGGACAAGAGTTACTAAGTTGGCTTGATAGATTCAGGAAACTCAATTTCACCTAGCCCATAGCACCAATAGATGGCTGATCCAGGATAAATAGCTAAGTCTTTTGACATAAATCTGGTGCTTTTTGCAATATAGTATTTTTAACTTGCTAATTAACAGGTGTGCCTTATTTGGGGAACTGTACTTCTTATTCAATGGCATTTCCAAAGACTAACTTGAAGGTTCCCCTCATAATTCCAACAGCAGCTTCACAGTAGATCCAAATAGCCTTTAAACAAAAACAAAAACCGTTTGCTTTCCTTCCATATGCTGTTTTAAGAAAAATTCCTTAGAACCCTTCCAATCAGAGTGTCTCACACCTATTTAACCATCTCCTACACAGAAAGTCTGAAACAGCAAATGACTTTGCTTAAAGATTATTTTTCTTTCCAAATATAGCCTAGATATGTCAAAATACAGCCAAAACTGTGTAATAAATTCTACATTTGAAGAAATTGTAGACAGAGATATTGAAAACACTCTGTAACTTATACAAAAACCCAGATGTGAGGTCATGCTCATCATTTTAGTGTTATGGAACTTAGAATGTCTTGGGACAGAGCAGACAGTAAGTGAATACCATAAAGCCAAGATCTCAGAATAAAAACAGTATCCATTGTGAGCCAATACAAAACCATTTCCTTTATACCTGCAAGACTGGAAGTTATATTATTTAAAATTTGTTATGTATCTAGTTTGTTAAATAAGTTAACTATCAAGTATTTGTATACATGTTTTTGTTACTATACTATGGGTCCAGGCATTATTTTATAATTCTTTGGTATTTTATGTAAACAACAATTCAAAGTACCACTTCAGTTATTTTAAAATAGATATTACAACTGAGAGGATACAACTGACAAATTACACTGATGATGGAAAAATGGTCAGACAAGTTAAGCAGCACCTCTGTGCAGAATGGTACCCGAATGAGGCCTTTTTAGTCAGCATACATTATATTTCTTATTTCTACTAAAGTAAAATTTTCAAAAATTTGAAAACATAACTTACTTGCAAGTATAAAACAAACCTTGTGTCCAAAATTGTATTCAATTCATGAGTTAATGAGATAACCAGTAATATAGTAAAATAATTTCAAAGGAGAAATTAAGGAAAATATACATAGAGTTAGTAAGAATGCTAGAATGAATTTGCAGAAAATGCGAAATAGTTTTATGTCTTATAGAACAATAATAACCTTGTATGAGACTTTTTTTCCAAGCGGCAATTAAAGGTGATTTTACTGAATCAAATCTATTTGCATAGCTTAAACAAACATCTGCATTACTATTAGATTTCTACAAGATTAACTCCTTACCCTACAAAATAGAAAATAGCCTAGCAAACTAAGAAATCAGTCAAAGTTAACACGCCTCTTAAATAATCCCCCAAATAATTCACTAGACAATTAGTAACCGTACTCTAAAAGGACACCCAGGAATTTCTCCAGTTCATTTTCAAGTCTAGGGCAATTTTTAATACTTCATTAGCTTAAATACCATCAGTCGTTTCTATATATTTGTTTATAGTGATTCATCATAAATTGATCTTCTTATTTTATATATCTGTTGATGCATCAGTAATATTAACAATACAGCTTATAAAACATCTGAAATATAAATGTTATTTTTTAAATAGTTATATCTATTTTATCAAAATATTTTCCTTTTTTTAGGAGGTGGGGTGTGCTTTTAGAGATGATTCATCTGTTTTGAAAATAATATTCCATGAGAATAGAATTAAACTTAAAAATGTTATACATATTCAGTGAGGTTGCTCAACAAAAAGCAAACACAGACTATGTCTTTCACTCAATATTGCTGGTCCTCTCTATAGTGTGGCTCTTCCCTTTGGTGTGCTCTGTTTAAAGTCATGGTGTTGGTAAATTTTATGCTTAACTGTAGGCTGTGACAGGACATTATCGTGACTAACCATATAGCCATCCTAGTACCCTCATAGAAAACTCCTAGACTGGATGTTTTTCAAATGAAATGTGGGTATTGGTAGTGTCCATCAGTTGAAATGACTCCCCACAAAATAGCCTCTATACAAGTTCTCCATATTAAAGAAACATGTCAAAAATAGAGCTACATTTATAGAAATATGCTGTTATTATAATTCCCTCATTTTAATTTAACTTCACAAGGTACCTTTTGACTTTTAACATAGAAGACTTACAAAATAAGTACATTAGCAATAAATAGCTGAAGCTTTCAAAAACAAGCCATTAAATGACATTACACATGATGTAATGAATGCCCTTCTAGGAGTAACAGTGAAAGGCATGGAGTTTGAAAAGGGAATATTTACTTCTGGAAAGAGAAAGCTAAAAAACAAATGTAAAGGGCCAAGCAACCATTAAGACACAGTTTTCCTCATGTTATGAACTTAAACTGTGTCTGAAGGGTACAGTTTAAGATCCTGAATTTAATATTTTGGTATTATATGTAGATATTTAAGTATAATGATTGTTAATACACAAAATAAAACAAGGAAAATATTCCCTCATTTAACTTTTGTTAATTATTTGCAACCACACTCTATTACATTATTTTTAAGAAATAGGCAAAATCTTGAAGTTAAAAGAAGACTATTCACTTTGCATAAAAAAAGATAATCATGGTTTAAGGGAAAGAGGAACAGACTTTTTTTTTTCTTACAATCTTGTCTTCTTCCTCTTAGACTCTTGTAAAAATTTTGGTCTTAAAACTTTTAAAAATATTGCACTTTAAAAATTACTGAGAACCCTTTCTATTCGATGTTGTACTAGAAGTCTCAGAGACAGCAATTAGGCAAGAAAAAGAAATCAAAATCATCCAAATCAGAAAAGGGGAAGTGTTAGAGTAAGCAGATAGCCAGAAATGAGCAGGCAAGGGAGCTCCCTGGGAAAAGGAGTCCTGAAGATGTTGCCCAATGATAGCACTGTCCACTGACAGTCAGTAAAAAACAAAAAACATTGCCCTCAACGACCACTTTGTCAAGCTCATTTCCTGGTATGACGATGAATTTGGCTACAGCAACAGTGTGGTGGACCTCATGGCCCACATGGCCTCCAAGGAGTAAGACCCCTGGACCACCAGCCCCAGGGAGAGCACGAGAGGAAGAGCGAGGCCCTCACTCCTGGGGGGTCCTTGCCACTCTCAGTCCCTCACCACACTGAATCTCCTTCTCAGTTTCCAGGCCGACCCCTTGAAGAGGGAGGGGCCTAGGGAGCCCCACCTTGTCGTGTACCATCAGTAAAGTCCCCTGTGCTCAGCCAAAACAAACAAACAAACAAACAATGGCTATAGTGGCTACTTCTGGACTTGTTGTTGCGTTCCTTCAGCCCTAAACGGGGACCTCTCAGGCCCTAGCTTGAAATAGCCATGCTAGTGATTTTCCCTGCTGAGGAGAATGCACACTCCTCCAAAACCTTGCCCTAGCATAGTCTTTTGCTCACGATAATAGTAAAAAAGACACCCCTGAGTGGAGATTTTACATGCTAATGAGACATGCGATGTGTTTACTAGCATGTACAACCACGGAGCATGTGTGCCCAAAATGACTTCCTGAAACATGCTTGCAAGTACCACTTCCTTATACCCTTCATGAATAATCATGTAAGATTCTCATAAACAGAGTTCCCCAGCATTTGCTGCTGCTGGATCATTCTCTCTAACAGCCCACTCTATCTCATCTTTCAGAGTATACTGTCTCTTTAAATAAACATTGTAACTACTATTTTTCCATATGGAACCGCTGTTTTTCACACCTCTCTAGGAATGTATTTTATCTTCCTTCAATAAACTCTACTACTTAACCTTTGCTATGCATCTCTTGGCTACAAAATTTCTTCGAAGTTACACAAGAACTGGGGATTCCCACACTTCCTGGTAACAGAAGTAAAATTAATTCTGTTTGCAGATAACCTAATTTCATATTTTAAAAACTCTAAAGATTACACACACACCACACACACACTGAGACTGTTAAAACTAAAAAATGAGTTCAGCAAAGTTAAAAGATGAAATCAACACCAAAAAATCAGTTGCATATCTACACACTGACAATGAACAATCCAAAAAGAAAATTGACAATTCCATTTGCAATAGCATCCAAAATAATAAAATATTTAGGAATAAACTTAACCAAACAGATGAAAGACTTGTACACTGAAAACTGTAAAACACTACAGAAAGAAATCAGAAGAGACAACTAATAAGTAGAAAAACATATGATATTCATGAACTGGAAAACTTAATACCGTTAATCCATGCTACCCAAAGTAATCTATAGATTCAATGCAATCCCTATCAAAATCCCAATGACACTTTTTGCAGAAATAGGCAAACTCATCTTAAAATTTACATGGAATCTCAAAGTACCTTGGATAATAAAACAATCAAAAATAATAAAATTAGAGATCTCATACTTCCTGATTTTCAAATTTACTTTTTTCTGGGAGGAAAAAGTTTTCCTCTACTCACTTAGGTTTAATATTTAAGACCCTGTGAATAAATTGACGAAAGATAGATTAACAAGAGAAAAGACAAGGTTTATTCACATGCATATGAGTACATTAAAGAAGTGGCTTGCTCAATAATTAGAAATACGGTTTTATACCAAACACCGCATGTTCTCACTCGTAAATAGGAGTTGAACAATGAGACATGGACACAGGGAGGGGCACAATACATACCTGGGACAATCGGCGGGAGGGTGAGAGGGGAGGGAGAGCATTAGGACAAATAACTAATTCATTCAGGGCTTAAAATCTAGATGATGGGTTGGTAGATGTAGCAAACCACCATGGCACCCGTATACCTAGGTAACAAATCTACACATTCTGCTCTTGTATCCCGGAACTTAAAGTAAAATTTAAAAAAAAAAAAAAAGGATTTTATATATCTAACTTAATAGGAAAAAGGAAGTGGGGAGAAAAGGGCTTCTATGGGAAGACTGAATGGCTTTTCAAAGGAAAGACAAATGGGTTTTTAGAAGAACAAACAAGAGATAAGAAAGTTTGTGATAAAGTGTGTTTATGCAGGTGTGAGTGGTCTTCTCTGTCTTCATTGACAATAAAACTTCCCTGGAAAGTTTTATTGTCAATAAAGAGATCCTTCACCCTCAGAAGTTTCTATCTCTAGTTAGATAAGGAAGGTTCTAAAAAAAAGCTTATTTTTGCATCTGTTGAATCACAAATGTCTTCAGCTTAAAAATAATTTTTATGCCACAAATTTACATTCTGAATCTCTTTACTTTTAAACTACAGTAATCTAAATGTACATTACTGGCATAAAAATAATCACCTAAACCAATGGAATAAAGAGCCTATTAACAAACCCTCACCTACATGGCCAAATGATTTTTTTTTAAGTTCAGGGGTACACGTGCAGGTTTGTTATATACATAAACTTTTGTCACAAGGGTTAGATTTACAGGTTGTTTCATTACCCAGGTATTAAGCCTATTACCCATTAGACATTTTTTTCTAATCTTCTGCCTCCTGCCATCCACCACCCTCCAATAAACCCCAGTGTCTGTTGTTCCTTTCTTTGTGTTCATGTATTCTCATCATTTAGCTCCCACTTATAAATTAGAACATGTGGTATTTGATTTTCTGCTCCTGCATTAGTTTGCTGATAATGGCCTCAAACTCCATCCATGTGCCTGCAAAGGATATTATCTTGTTCTTTTTATGACTACGTAGTATTCCATGCAAGGGCCATTCAGTGGGAGAAATAAGTTTTTTCAATAAACAGTGCTGGGAAAAACTGTAAAGCTTACAAGATGTGAAAAAACAATTTCAAAATGGAATAAAGACATCAATGTAAAACCAAAACTAAAGCTCTTAGAAGAAAGCATAGGAGAAACAGTTTATGACATTGGATTTAGCAACAGTTTCTTGGATATGACACCAAAAGCACAGGAAATAAAAGAAAAACATACTGAAATTGGGCTGCATTGAAATTAAAAACTGTGCATCAAAAGACATAATCAACAGAGTGAAAGGACAAGACACTGGATGGGAGAAAACATTTATAAATAATATATCTCATTAGAAGTTCAGATGCAGAATATGAAAAGAATACCTACAACTCAAAAATTTCAAAAACAACCTGATTTAAAAAAATAGGCACAGGAAATGGGTAAAAATTTCTCCAAAGAAGATATATAAAGCGACCTATAAATACAGGAAAAGAAGCTGATCATCACCAATCGTTCGGGAAATGCAAATCCAAACCACAATGAGAACCACCTCACACACATTAGGGTGGCTATTATGTCTAAAAAACAGCAGACAATAACAGTTGCTAGCAAGTGTGTAGAGTAATTGACACCCTTATGCACTATTTTTTGGGAATGTAAAATGGTGCAGCCACTGTGGCAAATAGTATAGGAGTTCTTCAAAGTATTAAAAATAGAATCATCGTATGACCCAGCAAATCTCTTTCTGGATATATAACCAAAAAATTGAAAGTAGAAACTTGAACATACATTTGTATATCCTTGTTCATAGCAGCATTTTTCACAACAGCCAAAGGTGAAATCAACCCATGTCCATTGATGGTTAAGTGGATAAACAAAATGTGGTATACATCCACAATGAAATATTATTCAGCCATAATGAAATTCTGACACATGATGCAACATGAATGAAGTTTGAGGATACCATGCTAAGTGAAATAACCCAGTCACCAATGGACAAATACTGCATGATTCCACTGATATGAGCTACCTAGTATAGTCAAATTCAGAGACAGAGGATAGAATGATGGTTGCCAGAGACTGGATGGAGGCTGAAATGGGGAGTTTTGGTTTAATGACTACAGAGTTTCAATTTGCAAGATAAAAAGGACTCTGGAGATGGATTGTAGTGGTAGTTGCATAACAGTGTGAATGTGCTTAATGCTATAGAACGGTACACTTAAAATGGGTAACATAATATATTTTGTGATGTGTATTTAATCACAATTTTAAAAATAATACTGAATTATTGAGGACCTCAAAGGCCTTCTGCTTATTTGGATTAACATTATTAATATAAATCGTATTTTAAATTAAAGCTGAGGAATATAAGGCACTTAAATCTTAATATAACAATTTTTAAATAAAAATTTTTAGAATATATAAAACCAACAAATATGAACATAAATAAAATATATTTTTCAAAATTATATTTAGCAAAAGAAAATTCTTAATGAGAAGACTGTCACAGTTTTATATTTTTGCAAACTCCATAAGGCATGGCTTAATAAAAGACATCTAGATTCTCACAGTTTCTTTCATCTTCTGTGTGTTCCAAATGCTATTTTGGTTGAACTATATGAAGAAAATCATACCTCAGAAAGGATTGTAGTGAAAAAGATAATTTTTTTTTCTTAGACAGAGTCTCACCCTGTTGCCCAGGCTGGAGAGCAGTGGTGCGATTTTGGCTCACTGCAACCTCCGCCTCCCAGGTTCAAGAGATCTCCTGCCTCAGCCTCCCGAGTAGCTGGGACTACAGGCGCCCACCACCACTCCCAGCTAATTTTTCGTATATTTAGTAGAGACGGGGTTTCACCATGTTGGCTATCTATTCATGGCCTTTCCCATTTTTATTTTTTTGTTTTTTTTTACTTCTTTGCTTGATAATTGAAGTTACTTATAGATTCTGAATATTAGACCTTTGTCAGCTTCATAGTTTTCAAATCATTTCTTCCATTCTGTAGGTTTTCTGGTTACTCTGTTGAAAGTTTCTTTTGCTGTGCAGAAGCTCTTTAATTAGATCCCATTTGTCAATTATTGCTTTTGATGCAATTGTTTTTGTTGTCTTTGTCATGAAATCTTTGCCTGTTTCTATATGCAGAATGGTATTGCCTAGGTTGTCTTCCAAGGTTTTTATAGTTTTCGGCTTTTTAAAAAGTTTTTAATCCATTTTGAATTGATTTTTATATATGGTGTAAAAAATGGGTTCCAGTTTTAATTTTCTGCATATGACTAGTCAGTTATCCCAGCACCTTTCCCCATTGCTTGTTTTTGTCAGCTTTGTCAAGGATCAGATAGTTGTAGATTTGTGGCCTTATTTCTGAGCTCTCTGTTCTGTCCCATTGGTCTAAATGTCTATTTTTGTACCAGTACCATGATGTTTTAGGTACTGTAGCCTTGCAGTATAGTTTGAAGTCAGACGCCTTGGGCTTTGTGTTTTATTTTTATTTTTTGCTTAGGATTGTTTTGGCTATTCAAGCTCTTTGTTGGTTCCACATGAATTTTATAATAGTTTATTCTAATTCTGTGAGAAATGATGTTGGTAATTTGATAGAAATAATATTGAATCTGTACATTGCTTTGTGTATTATGAGCATTTTAACAATATTAATTCTTTGTATCCACGAGCATGGAACATTTTTCCATTGCTTTTGTCACTCTGATTTCTCTCAGCAGTGTTTTGTAATTCTTGTTGTGGAGATCTTTCACCTACCTGGTTAGATGTATTTCTAGGTATTTTGTTCTTTCTGTGGCTGTTGTGAATGGTATGCACTCTTGATTTTTCTCTCACCTTGAGTGTTATCAGTGTATAGAAATGCCACTAATTTTTGTACACAGTTTTTGTATCCTGAACCTTTACCAAAGTTGTTTATCAGTTCAAGGAGCCTTTGGGCAGAGACTACTGGGTTTTCTATGTATGGAATCATATAGTCTACAAAGAGAGAGAGTTTGATTTCTTTTCTTCCTATTTGGATGCCTTTCATTTTTTTTCCCTTACCTGATTTATCTGGCTAAGGCTTCCAGTACTATGTTTAATAGGAGCAGTGTGAGAAGACATCCCTGTCTTGTTTTAGGTTCTCAAAGGCAATGCTTCCAGCTTTTGCCCATTCAGTATAATGTTGGCTGTGGGTTTGTCATAAATGACTGTTATTATTTTGAGATATACTTTTTTAATGCCTAGTTTGTTGAGGGTTTTTAACATGAAGCGATGTTGAATTTTATTAAAAGTCTTGATTGCATCTATTGCAATGATCATTTTGCTTTATTTTTAGTTCTGTTTATGTGATGAATCATGTTTATTGATTTGAATATGTGGAACCATCTTTGCTTCCCAAGAATATAGCCTAATTGATCATGGTGGATTAGCATTTTGGTGTTCTACTGGAATTGATTTGCTAGTATTTTGTTTAGGATTTTTGTATATGTTTGTCAGGGGTATTGGTCTGAAGTTTTCTTTATTGTTGTGTCTGTGGTAGGTTTTGGTATCACAATGACGTTGGCCTCATGGAATTAGTTACGAAGGAGTCCCTCCTCCTCCATTTAAAAAAAATAATTTTAGTAGAGTTGGTACCTGCTCTTTGTATATTTTGTAGAATTTTGGCATGAATTCATCTGGTCAAGGGCTTTTCCTGTTTGGTAGGCTTTTAATTACTGAATAAATTTTGGAACTAGTTATTTTTCTGTTCAGGATTTCAATTTATTTGTGGCTTAATCTTGAGGGGAGGGGGGTTGTGTGTTTCCAGGAATTTATCCATTTATTCAATGGTTTCTAACTGGCAGTTTCTTAAATGTTAGTAATCATGCAGAATCTGAAACCATATTAATCAACTTTTCATATTCTTTACATTAAAATACATTTGTGTGCCTTGCACTTTGAGATGATCTTTTACCTCTGCGTGATAGATTTTGTAACACAAAGCATTGGTCATTTAAAAAGTATTGGCTCACTGACTTAAATCTTCCAAATATTACATATTTTAGTACAAAATATAAATAACTCAATACTTGTTATTATCACTAGTTACCTCATCAGAAACATCACAATGCACAGTATAAGGAAGCTGTTATGTGCTTACTGGCAGATACAGGTTTTTCACATTATTGTACATGAGTTGGCTTTATTGTGGTGCATGTGACATTCTGAATGTCCAGAGCCTAGGCTGTAAAGAAGTCTTTCAGTTTCTGAGCAGATGACTTTAACCTCAGCTGCAATCTGGTTACAATATCAAAGAATCCAAGTGAGCATTGTCAAGATGAGCTCATTCCACTCACAGAACTGTCAGAGATAACTTGTTAAAGTCACCATTTTGGGATGGTGTATTACACGGAGTTAGATAACCCAAATGGCACTTTCAGGTCTAACATACTATCATTTCTAAAGATGCAGTTTCATTGATGGACATTTGAGCTGGTTCCATGACTTTGCTATTGCCTGCAAATTGTGCTGCTATAAACATGCATGTGCAAGTATCTTTTTCATATAATGACATATTTTCCTCTGAGTAGATATCAAGTGGATAAACTGTGGTGTATGTATATGATAGAATACAACTCATCCATAAAAAAATGAATTAATGGCATTCACAGCAACCTGGATGGCATTGGAGGCTATCATTCTAAGTGAAGTAACTCAGGAATGGAAAACCAAACATCGTGTATTCTCACTCATAAGTGGGAAGTATGAGGATGCAAAGGCATAAGACTCATACAATGGACTTTGGGAACTCAAGAGAAAAGGTGGGAGGGGAGTGAGGGATAAAATACTACAAATTGGGTACAGTGTATTCTTCTTGGGTGATGGTGTGCCAAAATCTCACAAATCACCCCTAAAGAACTTACTCATGTAACTGAATATCACCTGTTCCCCAAAAACCTATGGACATACAAAATAAAAATAAAATAAAGAAAAGAACCCTCAACAGACTAGGCATCAAAGGAACATACCTCTAAATAACAAAAGCCATCTGTGACAACAGCCAACATCATACTAAATGGGCAAAATTAAATAATGCCCCTTGAGAATTGGAATAAGACAAGGATTCTCACTCTCATTACTCCTATTCAGCATAATACCAGAAGCCTTAGACAGAGCAATCAGGCAAGAGAAAGGAATAAAAGGCATTCAAATAGAAAAAGAAGTCAAATTACCTCTCTTCACTGATTAAATGAATTCATATGTAGAAAATTCTAAAGACTCTGCCAAAAGGCTCCTGGAGCTGATAAACGATGTTAGCAAAGTTTCAGAATACAAAATTAATGTACAAAAATTAGTAGCATTTCTATCCACCAACAACATCGTGGCTGAGAGTGAAATTGAGAACATAATCACACTTACATTACCCACAAAGAAAATCTAGGAATAGAGCTAACCAAGGAGGTGAATGATCTCTACAAGGAGAACTACAAGACACTGTTCAAAGAAATCTGAGATGATACACATAAATGAAAACATATTCCACACTCATGGATTGGAATAATCAATGTCATAAAAATGGCCATACTTCGCAAAGCAGTCTACAGATTCAGTGTCATTCCTATCAAAATACCAATGTCATTTTTAACAGATTAGACAAAAACTATTCCAAAATTCATAGGGAACCAAATAAGAGCACCAATAGCCAAAGCAATCCTAAGCAAAAAACAAAACAAAACAAAACAAAAACAAAAAACAAAAACAAAAACAAAACAAAACAAAAAAGCAGGAGGCATCACATTACCTGAATTCAAACCATACTACTAGTAACCAAAACAGAATGGTAATGGCACAACACAGTTTACACAGTAAGCAGACGCATACACCAATGGAACAGAATAAACATCCCAGAAATAAGGCTGAACACCTACAACCATTTGATCTTTGACAAGGCTGACAAAAACAAGCAATGGGGAAAGGACTCCCTATTCAATAAATCGTGTTGGGATAAGTGGATAGCCATATGCAGAACATTGAACCTTTCACCATATACAAATATTAACTAGAAATGGATCTAAGACTTAAGTATAAAACCTCAAACTGTAAAAAATTCTAGGAGACAATATAGGGAGCACTCTGCACAACATCAGTCTTAGCAAATAATTTTTGTCTAAAAGCAATTGCAACAAAAACAAAAGTGGACAAGTGGGGACTAATTAAACTAAAAAGCTTCTGCACAACTAAAGAAACTAATAACAGAGTAAATAAATAACCTACAGAATGAGAGGTATTCACAAACTATGCATCTAACAAAGGCATAATATCGAGTGATATGGTTTGGCTGTGTCCCCATCCAAATCTCATCTTGCATTGTAGCTCCCATAATTCTCACATGTCGTGGGAGGGAAGTGGTGTGAGGTAATTGAATCATCAGGGCAGGTTTACCCATGCTGTTCTCGTGATAGTGAATAAGTCTTAGGAGATCTGATAGTTTTATAAAGAGGAATTCTTCTGAACATGCTCTCTTGCTGGCCACCATGTAAGACGTCCCTTGCTCTTCTGTCATAATTGTGAGGCCTCTCCAGCTATGTGGAACTGTGAATCAGTTAAACCTTTTTCCTTTATAAATTACCCATTCTCAGGTATGTTTTTATTAGCAGTGTGAGAACAAACTAATACATCCAGAATCTACAGGGAACTTAAATCAATAAGAAAAAGATAAGTAACCCAGTTTAAAAATGGGCACAGGACATAAACATACATTTCTCAAAAGAAGACATACAAGTGGCCAACAAACATATGAAAAATGCTAAACGTCATTAATTATCAGAGAAGTGCAAATCAAAACTACAATGAGATACCATCACATACCAGTCACAATGGAAGTTTAAAAAAAAAGCATAGATGCTGGTGAGGCTGTGGAAGAAATCTTTATACACTTTTGGTGAGGGTGTAAATTAGTCCTGCCACTGTGGAAAGCAGTCTGGAAATTTCTCAAAGAGCTTGAAACAGAGCTATCATTTGACCCAGGCATCCCATCACTGTGTATAAACACAAACGAAAATCAGTAATTCTACCCAAAAGACACATGCACTTATTTGTTCATTGCTTCACTATTTACAATAGTAAAGACATGGAATTAAACTATGTGCCCATCAATGGTAGATTGAATAAAGAAAATGTACATATACATCATGGAATACTATGCAGACATAGAAAGAACAAACTCATGTCCTTTGCAGCAAAAGGGATGCAGTTGGAGGCCATAATCCTAAATGAATTAACACAGGAAGAGAAAACCAGATACCTCATATTCTCATTTATAAGTGAGAGTTAAATACTGAGTAGGTTTGGACATAAACATGGGAATAATAGACACTGCATACTACCTGGAGGAGGAGGAAAGGAGGAGAACATGGGTTTAAAACCTACCTATCAGGTACTATGCTCACTACTTGTGTGATGGGATCCATACCTCAATCCTCAGTATCATACAATATTCCCATGTAACAAATCTGCCCATGTATCTAATGTATCTAAAACAGATATTGAAATTTACAAAATAAACTCTACTATTTATGTGTGTGTTTGTGTATGTATAAACATATCTATATCTATTTAAAGGTTATGTTTTGATGGGAAATTAACCATTTTTTGGACATTTTCTAGCAAAAACCTAAATCCACAGACTTGAACCCTGTGAGGCTTTGTGATCCACCTATAGGCAGCCTCTCTCCTTACGGGGCCTGGAAAACAGAATTATCTCTTCATAGATATTAAATTAGTCCTTTTGTTATTATTTTTGTTATTAATACCCAATGTGGGCACATCATGATATCTAAACTTCTTTTTCTCAAGCTGCATGTAAATGATTAAATACATCAATATCAAATATGAAAATGTATGTATGAGCTGAAGTAAAAACAACTGTAGCAAAAAATAGTTTTTGTTGTTGATGTTGTTTGTCTGTTTGTTTTTGAGGCAGAGTCTTACTCTATCACCCAGGCTGGAATGCAGTGGTGTGATCTCAGCTCACTGCAACCTCTGCCTTCCAGGCTCAAGTGATTCTCCTGCCCCAGCCTCCCGAGTAGCTGGGATTACAGGTGCCTGCCACAACACCTGGCTAATTCTTGTACTTTTAATAGAAATGGGGTTTTGCCAGGTTGGCCAGACTGGTCTCTAACTCCTGACTTAAAGTGATCCGCCTACCTTGGCCTCCCAAAGGGCTGGGACTACAGGCATGAGCCACCACGCATGGCTGAAAAATGCTGCTTTGTACTTAATGCCAGTGTTATCAGTTAAAACAATGAAAGGATTTATGATGCCCTCTCTCACCACTCCTATTCAGCATAGTGTTGGAAGTTCTGGCCAGGGCAATCAGGCAGGAGAAGGAAATAAAGGGTATTCAATTAGGAAAAGAGGAAGTCAAATTGTTCCTGTTTGCAGATGACATGATTGTATATCTAGAAAACCCCATCGTCTCAGCCCAAAATCTCCTTAAGCTGATAAGCAACTTCAGCAAAGTCTCAGGATACAAAATCAATGTACAAAAATCACAAGCATTCTTATACACCAATAACAGACAAGCAGAGAGCCAAATCATGAGTGAACACCCATTAACAATTGCTTCAAAGAGAATAAAATACCTAGGAATCCAACTTACAAGGGATGTGAAGGACCTCTTCAAGGAGAACTACAAACCACTGCTCAATGAAATAAAAGAGGATACAAACAAATGGAAGAACATTCCATGCTCATGGGTAGGAAGAATCAATATCATGAAAATGGCCATACTGCCCAAAGTAATTTATAGATTCAATGCCATCCCCATCAAGCTACCAATGACTTTCTTCACAGAATTGGAAAAAACTACTTTAAAGTTCATATGGAACCAAAAAAGAGCCCGCATCACCAAGTCAATCCTAAGCCAAAAGAACAAAGCTGGAGGCACCACGCTACTTGACTTCAAACTATACTACAAGGCTACAGTAACCAAAACAGCATGGCACTGGTACCAAAACAGAAATATAGACCAATGGAACAGAACAGAGCCCTCAGAAATAATGCCACATATCTACAACTATCTGATCTTTGACAAACCTGATAAAAACAAGAAATGGGGATATGATTCCCTATTTAATAAATGGTGCTGGGAAAACTGGTTAGCCATATGTAGAAAGCTGAAACTGGGTCCCTTCCTTACACCTTATACAAAAATTAATTCAACATGGTTTAAAGACTTAAATGTTAGACCTAAAACCATAAAAACCCTAGAAGAAAACCCAGGAAACACCATTCAGGACATAGGCATGGGCAAGGACTTCATGTCTAAAACACCAAAAGCAATGGTAACAAAAGCCAAAATTGAAAAATGGGATCTAATTAAACTAAAGAGCTCTTGCACAGCAAAAGAAACTACCATCAGAGTGAACAGGCAACCTACAGAATGGGAGAAAAGTTTTGCAATCTAGTCATCTGACAAAGGGCTGATATCCAGAATCTACAATGAACTCAAACAGATTTACAAGAAAAAAACAAACAACCCCATCAACAAGTGGGTGAAAGATATGAACAGACATTTCTCAAAAGAAGACATTTATGCAGCCAAAAAACACATGAAAAAATGCTCATCATCACTGGCCATCAGAGAAATGCAAATCAAAACCACAATGAGATACCATCTTACACCAGTTAGAATGGCAATCATTAAAAAGTTAGGAAACAACAGATGGTGGAGAGGATGTGGAGAAATAGGAACACTTTTACACTGTTGGTGGGACTGTAAACTGGTTCAACCATTGTGGAAGTCAGTGTGTGGATTCCTCAGGGATCTAGAACTAGAAATACCGTTTGACCCAGCCATCCCATTACTGGGTATGTACCCAAAGGATTATAAATCATGCTGCTATAAAGACACATGCACACGTATGTTTATTGCAGCACTATTCACAATAGCAAAGACTTGGAACCAACCCAGAAGTCCATCATTGATAGACTGGATTAAGAAAATGTGGCACATATATACCATGGAATACTATGCAGCCATAAAAAAGGATGAGTTCATGTCCTTTGTAGGGACATGGATGAAGCTGGAAACCATCATTCTCAGCAAACCATCCCAAGGACGAAAAACCAAGCACCACATGTTCTCACTCATAGGTGGGAATTGAACAATGAGAACACATGGACACAGGAAGGGGAACATCACACACCGGGGCCTGTTGTGGGGTGGGAGGAACGGGGAGGGATAGCATTAGGAGATATACCTAATGTTAAATGGCAATTTAATGGGTGCAGCACCCCAACATGGCACATGTATACATATGTAACAAACCTGCACGTTGTGCACATGCACCCTAAAACTTAAAGTATAATAATAACAAAACAACAACAACAACAACAACAGCATCAAAAAGAAAGGATTTATGATCTTTTCCTTATAATTATCCATGTTTACATCTTGTATTGAGTGCTTGCTGTACATCGGTGTTTCTCACTCTTGCAAGCTTCTGGAAAAATTCCCAACTAGGCCTCAAAAAGCACCATATTACTTTAATTCTAAGAGCATACTTCTTTCACATTTCAATATTTCTGGAAAAAAGATACATTATATAATAGATGTATGTATTTAGTATAGTGTTACTTTTTTTCTGCAATTAAAGCTGTTATTAACTCAACAATGTATCTTAAAACTGAAAGAATCTCAAAGTAGATAACTTATTGTCTTCCTTAGAAAAGCATTCTCTTCCTTTCCTAGTTACCACTGTATTTCTTCTGTTCAAACTGTTCTTTTGGCAAGGTTCGTCCAACAGTATTTACTAGATGGCTGTGACTTCCTTTTTTAGCATCTATTCTCTAACATATATTTTCTAGTATGAAAAATAAAAATAAAAGTTTAATACATCTTTTCATAACATAAGAATATACTTCATGTTTTGATAAAACATACAAGCATACACAAATAAAGAAAATTCTTTAGACCCATTATTTGGGTCTAAATAATTGAAAACAAATGTTGCCTATTGACCGTAGATAATAATCAAACATTATTGAACATTAAAAAAAGTAGAAAACTTGGCACTTGAGTACTCATACTGACAAATCCACTAGAAGTGCTCCACAATATGTGACTGAAGTTATCAGCTTTGCCTTTTGCTCAGTCGTTTTAGTTTTATATATTTTGGATGATTGCAGATGGTTTGCATAATGTCTTAAAAATGAAACTAAAGTAGGCCATTGGCAGAGTCTGATAAGTATCCAAACTTATCAGATACTTTCTGAGAAGAATTATAACAGATATCTTTTAGTTTTTTAATCAAGATCGCCCATTTTTAAAGATAAATAATGCTGCTAGAAATCCAAGTATGTATTACACATACCACAGTAGGAGTTATGAAAATCCCTGGTAACTGTAAGATTGGACAATATAAAATGGCATTTTTGTAGGTTAAACACAGTCAAATATTAGCAATTTAATATGATTCAACTTAATAAAATAATTTTTGCAAATTCTTTTTAAATAAAAAAGTTATAAAATGATGTTTTGATATACATTTATATTGAAATAAATACTGCACTTAAG
Organism: Nomascus leucogenys; assembly: GCF_006542625.1. Lineage (NCBI taxonomy): Eukaryota > Metazoa > Chordata > Mammalia > Primates > Hylobatidae > Nomascus > Nomascus leucogenys. The sequence continues at coordinate 76,050,274 of NC_044406.1, read as the reverse complement.
CAAATTTGCATATCCATTTCTTCACATAGTTACTTTTTGTGTGTATGTGGTGAGGTTACCTGAAATAATTTTAATAAACTAATCATACTTCAATGAGTCTAAATAAGAAATTGTACCTTTTACTTTTGACCTCAAGTTGTAATAGCAACTTTTTTTTCTAGGTCTCATATACCAGACTGTTCCACAGATTTTGAACTTGCCAGCCACCACAATCGTGTGTGCCAATACTTTAAAATAAATCCCCCCTCCCATATAATATATGTACATATATGACATGGTTTGGCTTTGAGTCTCCCCTCAAATCTCATGTTGAAATTTAATTCTCAATGTTGGGGGTAGGGACCTGGTGGGGAGTGATTGCATTATTGGGGTGGATTTTCCTCTTGGTGCTCCCATGATAGTGAGTGAGTTTTCATGAGATAGGATGGTTTAAAAGTGTTTGGAAGTTCCCCCTTTGCTCACTCTCTCGTGCCACCATTTGAAGATGTGCTTGCTTCCCCTTTGCCCTTCTGCCATGATTCTGTTTCCTGAGGACCCCCAGCCATGCTTCCTGTATAGCCACAGAACTGTGAGTCAACTAAACCTCTTTTCGTCATAAATTACCTGTCTCAGGTAGTTTTTTATAGTAGTAGTGTGAGAATGGACTAATACAGAAAATTGGTACCAGAGAGGTGGGGCATTGCTATAAAAATACCTGAAAATGTGGAAGAGATTTTGGAGCTGGGTAACTGGGAGAGGTTGGAACAGCTTGGGGAGTTCAGAAAATAGGAAGATGAGGGAAGTTTTGGAACTTCTTAGAAACTTGTTGGATGGTTGTGACTGAACTGCTGATAGTGTCTTGATATGATTTGACTCTGTGTCCCCACCCAAATCTCATCTTGAATTGTACTCCCATAATTCCCACATGTTGTGGGAGGGATCTAGTGGGAGATAATTTGAATTATGGGAGCAGTTTCCCTCATACTATTCTCATGGTAGTGAATAAGTCTCATGAGATCTGATGGTTTTATCAGGGGTTTCTGCTTTTGCATTTTCCTCATTTTCTCTTGCTGCCACCATGTGAGAAGCGCCTTTCTCCTCCTGCCATGATTCTGAGGTCTCCTCAGTCATGTGGAACTGCAACTCCAATTAAGGCTCTTCTTCTTCCCAGTCTCTGGTATGTCTTTATCAGCAGCATGAAAATGAGCTAATATAGTAAATGGGTACCAGTAGAGTGGGGCAGTGCTGAAAAGATACCCAAAAAAGTGGAAACGACTTTGGAACTGGGTAACAGGCGGAAGTTGGAACAGTTTGGAGGGCTCAGAAGAAGACAGGAAAATGTGGAAAAGGTTGGAACTTCCTAGATATTTGTTGAATGGCTTTGACAAAAATATTGAAAATGATATAGACAAGGAAATCCAGGCTGAGGTGGTCTTGGATGGAGATGAGGAACTTGTTGGGAACTGGAGCAAAGGTGACTTTTCTTATGTTTTAGCAAAGAGACTGGTGGCATTTTGGCCCTGCCCTGAAGATTTGTGGAACTTTGAACTTGAGAGAAATGATTTAGGGTATCTGGTGGAAGAAATTCTTAAGCAGCAAAGCATTCAAGAGGTGACTTGGGTGCCGTAAAAGGCATTCAGTTTTAAAAGGGAACCAGAGAATACAAGTTCAGAAAATTTGCAGCCTGACAATAGAAATGTTATAGAAAAGAAAATCCTATTTCAGAAGAGAAATTTAAGCCAGCTGCAAAAATTTGCATAAGCAATGAGGAGCTGAATGTTTATCCTAAAGACAACGGGGAACATGTCTCCAGGGCATGTCAGAGACCTTTGTGACAGCCTCTCCCATCACAGACCCAGAGGTCTAGGAAGGAAAAATGATTTCGTGGGCAGGGCCCAGATTCCCTGTGCTGTCTGCCGCCAAGGGGCTTGGTGCCCTGCATCACAGCTGCTCCAGTCATGGCTGAAGGGGGCCAACATGGAGCTCAGGTTATGGCTTCAGAGGATGCAAGCCCCAAGCCTTGGTGGCTTCCACATGATGTTGAGCCTGAGGGTGCACAGAAGCCAAGAACTGGGGTTTGGGAACCTCTGCTTAGATTTCAGAAGATGTATGGAAATCCCTAGATGCTCAGGCAGAAGTTTGCCACAGGGGCGGGGCTCTCATGGAGAACCTCTGCTAGGGCAGTGCAGTAGGGAAAGGTGGGATTGGAGCCCCCACACAGAGTCCCTACTGGGGCACCACCTAGTGGAGCTGTGAGAAGAGGGCTGCCATCCTCCAGATCCCAGAATGATAGATCCACCGACAGCTTGCTCCCTGCACCTCAAAAAGCCGTGGGCACTCAATGCCAGCCCATGAAAGCAGCTGGGAGGGGGGCTGTACCCTGCAAAGCCACAGGGGTGGAGCTGCCTAAGACCATAGGAACCCACCTCTTGCATCAGCATGACCTGTATGTGAGACCTAGAGTCAAGGGAGATCATTTTGGAGCTTTAAAATTCGCCCCACCAGATTTCAGACTTGCATGGGCCCTGTAACCCTTTTATTTTTGCCAACGTCCCCTATTTGGCATGGCTGTATTTATGCAAAAATACCTGTACCCCCATTGTATCTAGGAAGTAACTAGCTTGCTTTTGATTTTACTGGCTCATAGGTGGAAGGGACTTGCCTTGTCTCAGAGGAGACTTTGGACTATGGACTTTTGGGTTAATGCAGAAATTAGTTAAGACTTGGGGGACTGTTGGGAAGGCATGATTGGTTTATAAATGTGAGGACATGAGACTTGGAGAGTCCAGGGACAGAATGGTATTGTTTGGCTGTGTCTCCACCCAAATCTCATCTTGAATTGTCCTCCCGAAATTCCCGCATATTGTGGGAGAGACCTGGTGGAAAATAATTTAAATCACTGGGGCAGTTTCCCCTATACTGTGCCCATTGTAGTAAATACGTCTCATGAGATCTGATGGTTTTATCAGGGCTTTCTGCTTTTGCATATTCCTCATTTTCTCTTGCTACCACCATGTGAGAAGTGCCTTTCGCCTCCCGCTGTGATTTTGGCCTCCCCAGCCATGTGGAACTGTAAGTCCAATTAAACCTCTTTTCTCAGTCTCGTGTATGTATTTATCAGCAGCGTGAACACAGACTAATACATGTGTAAAATGTGTTTTATCCTGCTGCTGAAGACCGAATATTCTCTCACTGATTGCTATTCTCTTCCACGTAACTGCTTAGAGCAGGGATATTTTACTTATTTTTGAGAACTATAATCCCTATCATAGTCTGTTGAGTAAATGACTTCTAGTTACTGTTAATAAGTTTTTAAAATGCATTTAATTTCCTGTAAGGGTAAATTAACATGTATTTACTTAGCATTCCTTATGAATTGGACACTGAAATGAGATACAAGTTTGTGTGATATATGGAATTATCATTCTCCCTCTCTTTCTTCACTTTCAAAGCCAAATTAATAAGAAAATCATAAAAGATGTTGTCTCTACCACTTCAACTTTTATTTACTCCTTAATTTTTTGTAGTCTCAGCAATGTACCAAGATATAACAGTCTCTTGTTGTCTGAGATAACGCCCAGAGTTTTTTGTTCTACCTCCAAGAAAATTAAAGAGTGTGGACACAAAGGTGAGGTTAGAGTGAATGTTTAATAAGTGAAAGAAGAAAGCTCTCTGCCAGCAGAGAGGGGGGCCTGAATGGGGTGCCCCCTGTGAGGCTGAGGTCCAGGGATTTTATGGACTGGGAAGGGGAAGGAATGTGCTTAGTCTGCGGGCTGTCTTGGAGAATGTGTAACTTAGCATGGCCCAGGGCCTTGGCCTGGGACCAATCAGGGGCTGAAGTGATGATTCATAGAGGCTGCTAAGCTTGGCCCAGGATCTGTCAGTAGTTGAAGTGAAAGCTTGACCTTGGATCTTGGCCAAGGGCCAACCGTGGGTTGAAATGGTGATTCATGGAGGCCGGACACACAGTCAAAAAGGAAAGAACCCACTGTGCCCATGCCCACAAAAGGAGAAGAAACTTTTCTTGGGAACATGCAGACTATACAAAGGACATAGGCATTTCTATGCCAGGCCTTGTTCACTTATCTGAGTGAACTGGAGGTTTGTGCAAGTTTTTATCCAAATGATCTTGAGGTTTTTCTATCTGTGCAGCTGTGAGCCTGTCTCTAGGCACAAAACCCTGTGCGAGTTCCCTTATCTGTGCCTGCAGCCTGAATTTTTCCCCAGACTGCTTTGTATGTCATGTGGGGATAAGGCACTGACCCATGGACTGGGGGTCTCCAGGGACCCTTCCCTTGCTATCTACCTAAGGCAAGCTAATTAACTCCTTTCAAATTCACTGAGATCCAAATTATTCTTGTTATTCCACTGAAACTATTTACTTCAGGTGAAGTAGTGTTAATCCCCATGTTGCTCTGTCTATATATACGTCTTACTTGAACTTCCTACTTTCCATATCTAGGCATATTAATTAACATATAATAAATTATTTAGCTCAATAATGAAGGCTCTGAATTGGATTATCTGAGTTATTTGGGTTAGTTAAATAAATTGTGACATAAAGTTGAACAGAAATATCTACCTCTTTATAGCCTCCATTTTGAGTATTTTGGGAGTTTTCATAGGATCTCCTTTAGGCTTTATTTATACACCTTAGTTAAGAAAAGAGGCCGGGCGCGGTGGCTCACGCTTGTAATCCCAGCACTTTGGGAGGCCGAGGCGGGCGGATCACGAGGTCAGGAGATCGAGACCACGGTGAAACCCCGTCTCTACTAAAAATACAAAAAATTAGCCGGGCGTGGTGGCGGGCGCCTGTAGTCCCAGCTACACGGAGAGGCTGAGGCAGGAGAATGGCGTGAACCTGGGAGGCGGAGCTTGCAGTGAGCCGAGATTGTGCCACTGCACTCCAGCCTGGGCGACAGAGCGAGACTCCGTCTCAAAAAAAAAAAAAAAAAAAAAAAAAAGAAAAGAAAATAACATTGTGTGAATGTGTGTGTTTACAGTTGTAGATCTCATATTGTGCCTAGAATGGTTTGGCAAAGAAATTGTAGGCCGGCCAAAAATGAGTTGGTGGAAAAAGTGAATTCTAAGTTGCAATAGTCGTGTTCTTGCAACTTAAAGCCCATGAAAATAGTATCTTTTTTTTTTTTTTTTGAGATGGAGTCTCTCTCTGTCACCTAGGCTGGAGTGCAGTGGCACGATCTTGGCTCACTGCAACCTCTGCTTCCCTAGGTCAAGCGATTCTCCTGCCTCAGTCTCCTGAGTAAATGGGATTATAGGGGCGTGCCACCATGCCCGGCGAATTGTTTTGTATTTTTAGTAGAGACAGGGTTTTACCATGTTGCCCAGTCTGGTCTCGAACTCCTGACCTCAAGTGATCCACCCGCCTTGGCATCCCAAACTGCTGGGATTACAGGCGTGAGCCACTGTACCCAGCCGAAAATAGTATCTTGAAGGGAAGTTTACCTGTGAGTACTATCTGTGAGGAAATTACTTGCATAGGTCAGCAGTTGGTTGCTTTATGGTTTAGGTGCAGTTCTAAACTTCAATAAACTTTTCCCATTATTGCAAGTTTCATGTAATACTCTATGGTAACTTTATTTTGTTCAACAATGAGTTTCACATTTAGAGACCGTAATAACGTACCTTCCTAATTTTTTTAAAAGTTCTTCAGGATAAAAGACAGTATATAATGTGAGCGTGAGATAAGTGGAATAATTTAAAATAGAACTCAAATGTTGTTAAATATATACAGCTAGAAACATTACACATGAACCCTATTGACAAGCATTTTATTGAACAATATTTAAAGCTCTTCTTGCTTTCAAACATATGCAGGAAAAACAGAAGAACAAAGCTGAATGATATTGTAAATGAAATAAATAGGTATATTGCCTTAACACAACAGTGACAATAGCACTACGTGAAGAAACAGACACAATACATAGAAAATGTAAGATCTCTAAGACATTATAGTCTGGAGATATGAAAATGGCTTGGATAGTTAATGCTATTAAAACATAGACAGGGCTTCAGTCTCAGTACCATAGTTATCTTAAACAATACCCTGCCATTACAATGTAATAAAAATTTGCTAGCTTAACAAACTGCTTGCTATTCAAAGGCAGAAAAAGAGTGGAATTTGTCATATATATGCAATCAAATGACCTTGGACACTTCTGCATAACTGAAAATATATTAACAGCAGCTTTAAAGATGGTATAATTCTTACTTTGTCTCCAGAAGTCAACTAGAAAAGCAACAAAGAAAAACAAATTTAACATTAATTTAAGAAACATTTATAAAATATCTATGTATGTACCAGGCACTGGGAACAGTATAATGAATAAAACAATAGTTTTTCAACATTCTTGTGATGTAAATACTAATGCTTTGATTTTACTGGTAAGATAAGAAGTTTCTCTACGGTAACTCGAATCCCTTAGTCTGACTCTAAAGCTCTGGTTCCTTCCAGTAGCTGTTTCCCAGTACTTCGAGACAGCCTCAAATAATAATATTGATGGCAGTGGCTCCACCCTCCTGGGCGGGGCTACAGCCACCCAAACTGCAGCTGTGCATCCCAGCCTCCTTGTGCTCTTGGGGGAGGGCCAGGAGCAGGCAGGATCTGCCTTTCCAGGTGTGGCTGTGGCCACCCTCCCAACTGCAGCAGCCAGGTGTCTCTGCAGCATGCACTCTTGGGAGCCACAGGAAGGACCCCCATGTCTCTGCAGGCTTGGGGGTGTCTGTCTCACCTCTCTCCACTCTCAGCATCTGCTCTGATCTCAGAGTGAGGGTTGGGGCCGAGCCCAGGATCCATGAATGGAGGCTGGAGACAAATTGATTCCTGGGCAGAAGAAGGTGGGTCCCCAGTAAGGCCCCATATTCGGGTCAGGGAGGGCCTGAAGGCTAGGGACAAGGCTGCCAGTCCCACAGACCAGAGTGGGGACTCATAGTGCCTCTTTGGGGCCAACCCATGGTTGCCCATGGACCAGTCAGCATGCATTTCCTTGCCTCTGATGTCCATAAAAGCCCTGGGCTCAGCCAGAGCAGGGCAAAGGATGGCCAGAGGACAAAGAGGACAGAGAGACGATGAGAGGACCAGCTGCAGAGAGGAGTACTCTCGCTGCTGATAGCTGGAGATGATGGGACAACCAGCTGCATAGAGTAGTACCCTTTCCGCTGAGAGCTGCAGAGATGACCTGCCAGCAGAGAGGAGGTACCTTCTCTGCCGAGGGCTTCAGAGACCTGCAGAGATGTCTGAATGACTTGCCTGTGGAGAGGAGCCACGCTTTCCAGGGCCTCCTCTCTGCTGAGAGCTGAACACTCAATGGACGACCAGCCTACAGAGAGGAGCTACCCACTCCATTGAGCTGTTCTAACACTAAATAAAACTCTTCTTCACCCTTCGCTTGTCTGTGTACCACATTCTTCCTGGACACAGGATGAGAACTCAGGCAAAGGTGCCACCACCACAGATGATTCTGGCCAGAAAAAATCTACACTCCAGAGATCCCATAACAATATAATTGAGGATGCACCTTCAAATGATAATAACTTGTATAGATCAATTATTAATTTGCATAACAATCCTTCAGTTTCATTTAAAATTGAATGAAATTCTGACTGCTCATCTTCCATTATAGTCAGATGACCTACTCTTCAACCATTTTAAGTTCTCACAGTGCCTCAAAAGTGCCCTGCTCCTTCTCACTTCTAACCTTTGAAACAGAAAGTTCCCAAGGCTTAAAGTTGTTCCTCTTAACCTCAACCTCCTCTTTTTCAGGTGTCTAACCTAAATGATATTTACTGCCACAAATCCTGCCTAAACACTGCTTCCCTCTGGCCCCGGCACATTGTACGTTAGTTGTTCTGGATTCATGCTTGTATAGAATAGCAACACATACTTTTCCGATCACAGCCCCTAATGCACATTATTATAATTATCCTTTTCACAATACAATAAATTGCATAAAGCGCCTCGTTTGCTAAATTGCATGACATTTACTTTTATTTTGGGTTTTGAGTATTTTGAGGAGCCTTTGTGAAAGACATGTGATATGAGGTTAGACATAGTCTTTAGAAAGGCAGGTAGGATTTAACCATGTAGAGGAATAAAGAGAGAGTTCTCATATCTTTGAGGAAGGACATAGAGATGCAAGTTGGCAAGGCACATGTGGAATGTTGTGGACCAGTGGATATCACTGAAGTAAAACTCTAATCTTTGGGGGAAAAAAACTGAAATGTTGTTGAAGAAGTTAGCTTCTCAACTTCTTGAAGAATGTGGCTTCTCGACATTGATCTTTATAGCATTTCTTTGTGTTACTCTGTGCTAGACACAGTATTGGTGTTGGAGGTATAGCAGTAAATAAGATCAACTTTGACTTCAAAAATCTTCAGTCTATTGAGAGATAGAGACAAGCAAACAGGAAAAATTCAAAGCACTGTGTATAAAACTAACACAAGGTTATATGGGAACGGTGAGGGTGACAAAGATTTAAGAAACAAGTGGAAGTGTCTGAGATACAGTGAGACAGGTTATAAGAAGCTTCGTAGTTTCTCTAGTGTGAGGACATGAATGGTTGCCATCATAGAACTGTTCCATATAGAAGGTATCCAAGTTACTGGTGGCAAATCCGTATGGATCTGCAGTAACCTCAATTCTTGACTCTTCAGAAGATACAATTAGGCTGAGGGGTATAAGGCTGAAAAAGAGACCGGGACAAGTTTGAGAGCAGAAGTGGAAGTTTGTTTAAAAAGGCTTAAAACAGAAAAGGAAAGAAAATATGCTTGGAAGAAACCCAAGCCGGTACGTGAAGGTCAAGTCTAGTGTTTATCCTTGATTCTAGGACTCTATGGGCTGTCCCCTTTCCCATGATTCTTCCCTTAGGGAGGGCTGCCAGCATGCACATACTCTCTTTACCCTTGGGAGGTGAGCACACTTGGTGTGTGTAAGGATTTGTACACATGCCGATCTGAAACTTCCCTTTTCTGGTGGAGTGCCCCCGGAAGACCATACTCTGACATTTTGTCTCTTAATGTGCATGCCTGGGCTCACTTGCCCAATACCTGAGATTTTATTGGAAAGCCTTTTTGCTTCTCCCTGTCACCTGCATTCAATTAATACTTTAATTGTGGGAACCCACATCTGTTAACAGAGTTAACAGCCTTGGATCAGCAGGACATTGTATCTCCCTGGCACTAGCTGCTGAATTATTATTTTTGGAAAGGCAAGGTGATAACTGTCAAACCATCATCCTATTAGATTGCCTGACATTCCTGATGGATGGGTGGCAAGAGCCCGCTTCTGCCCCACTCATGCCTGTCTAACTGTAACAGAACCACTGTGTTTAAACATTAGTTTGGCAACTAAGGGGTGAATGTGATGGGACAGACTATATATCAGAAGCAGAGGTTCCTGTATGTGAAGCAGGTCAAGATTTTCTAAGTTAGAAACTGGTAAGGTAAAGGGAAGACGTGGATTTCTCCAATAATGTATCAAGCTTCCCCTTCTCCCTGGAGGTGGCAGGGGTTGCAGGAGTAGGGGGGACTTGGGAGGCTTTATCTGTTTGTTTTCATGCTCTCTCAAAAATGGGTTTCTGGTACAAGAAAAATTATGAGAAACCATACATATAATTCTTTGTCATCATAATTAAATATTTTATATATGTATCTTAAATTTTTAGCAATCTCTCTGACTAGGTAAATAGATAAAAGCTATATATAAGTTATTAAAATAACAGCATTGATTTTGAGTCCATTAAAAAGTCTTTTGAACCTTATCCAGCATACTCACTAGCTCGTATGAATTATATTCATCTTAAAGTGCCCTTCACTACCTTCCCCCAAAACCTGGAAATAAGATTAGTAAGTGAATGGCCAGTTGTCTTTCTGTGTATTTTAAAATAAGAACACAACCTAGTGTCCACAACTGGTCTGTTACTCCCCTAAATCAACCTTGCTAAGTTTTTTGAGACTTGACAGGGAAAACAAATTTCCAATGCATGTACATCCTTCCTGAAAAGATTCTATGTTTTCAAGAAAGGATATTATTTTTGAGCAAATAATATGAAGAGGAAGGAAAGGCGGTCACTTATATAGTTGAATAAATCAGCTCAGTCAACAATCCTGGTGAATAATGGAGAGTCAAATAATGCATAGGGAGTATTTCTGGGGTCCTGGTTGGCTATCCAGAAATAATGTTAACAGCTAATTACATAACCATATATAGGGAGCCAGGGCAAAATGAAAAAAAAAAAGTACTTGCAATTTGTTTTGAAGAAATGGTCAGCCATGACCCTGAATGAGTTTGAGGTTTCCAAACACAAACAAAAATTGTGTTCTAATTATAGCCAATCTATTTTCTTGAAATTTTATTAATCAAGTTATAAAATCCAATTTATTATCTTACTTGTTTCTTCGTTAGTCTTGTTTGTTGTTTTGTAAAAATTTTTACAGGTATTTTGATTATTGAAAAAACTATAATCTTTGCAGTATATTATTAACATCACATTATTCCTTATTTCTATAGTTAAGTTGGCTTACATGTGTAATTTTCTCTCAACATAGATTCTAAGATCCATGAAGGCAGTTACCTTGTCATAATGGTTTATCTTGATATTTAAAGTCCAAATAATTACTTGTCATGTCTTGGTAGCTTTCAATATATGCAAAACATTTAAAATAAATTTTGAGTTTTTGAAAGAAATTTAAAGATGTATGGCATATCAAAAGATCAGATATTTTTAAAGTTTATTTCATGTTCTTACAAATGTATGAAAACATTTCTCAAAGCATCAGGCTAGTTTTCACTCTTGTGATATCTTTGGAATTTACATAGCATTCTCTTTGAACAAGTCACTAGCAATCTATATACTCTTTATTAAAATTGCAAAATAATTATGAGATCAGTGCATCCAGAAATAATTCTTTAAAAAAATTTGTGATACACTTTAAAGATAGATCTAATTTTCCTAGAATAAATTATTAACAACCTGTGTATAACATATAGATAATAATAATAAGTTTTTTAAAATCAATTTTAAAATAAATTATGTTATACCAGCGAGTCTAAGCAGTAATACCTCTGAGATGAAAATATTTAGTAACTTTATATAGAAGTACTAAAATTTTTAAAATATACCAGGTATTAATGTATATTTTGATTGTGTATTATTGACTGTGTATTCAATCTCTATGAATGAAAGTACATTCTGGTGAAAATTCATTTTCACAAACCTTTTCAGACCACTCTCATGACAAGGTAAATGATTCATTCCTGAGCAAGAAATTCATAGGATTTAGTCCTGAAAGCATATCATAAAGAAGTGGCAAAAATGCTAAAATTCACCTGTCAGGAAATTGAATCCACAATCTACTCAAACAATGAAATGTTATCTTTCAATCTCAGGAAATTATGGAACTGGGGATGTGACACAGCCAATGCTGAAAAATATGTTTGTTGGCAGGTAAGGATGGAGAAGTGTATCTGTGGGGAGGGATAGTATAAACTATGTTAAGTAAATTAGCAATATAATGTAAAATACTCATTCAAATGTATAATCCAGTTTTGAAATTTTATATATCCCAAACATTAAATAAGACATTTTATTTGATATTTTTAATACCAAGACTACCTTGTTTACAGTTAAATGTTGAATAAATACCCTTCATTTATTTGCTTATCTTTTTGATGTCATTTCAATTAAACCATTTATTTACCTGAAAAATGGCTAAGAACCAATCATGTAATTGATAAGAAACTTATGAGAAACTAATATTATTTGTCAAAATATATTCCAAACTATTTGGCTTCAATATGCTTTTGTGAATATTCACTTTTAGATTTCCTTATATATTTTTCTAGTGAAAATTAACTTCTTATTGAAGAAAATCTTATGACTCCTACTCTAATTTTACAGCATACTTGAATGAATAGACTTATTTATGGTGAACAGTAAGGAAAAGTGAAAATTAATTTTTCAAGAGTATTTTTACTTGATTTTTTAGTTTTCTGTGGATATATTGTTCCTGAATTACTCTGAAAGCTTTCACAACTCTAGCTTACTGGCACATTGATCTCATTCTCTTCACAATGGTGGTGCAACAGGAATAACCAATCAATTTAGAGCTATATTCCTTGCCCATTGGACATATGGCTAGACTATCCTGCTCTCTGAGTGCCAAGATACATAGTGACAGACTTTTTGACCCATGATCAAACATTTTGATTCCCCATTGCTACTAAACATTTTAGTATATACTCAAATGAGTATTCTTCTCCTTCGAGTTATTTAATCTCTAAAACAGACTCTCATTTCACAGTGCATGAAGACTACTTAAAGGAATTAAGAGATTGGGTTATCAAATTGCTAAAGTCTTCATAGAATGTGAATGCAATTAATTAATTTCACAGAGACAGATTTTACTCTTAGAGATGCCTATGCTTAAATAATGTGGTCATACTTCAGATCACCATTTCTAAACATAAATGCTTATTCCCTGAGTGAACTGAATTCTAGACCTCTCCTTTGGCACCCTCTTTGGCAATACAAATGTATTAGTCAGTTTTCATGCTACTGATAAAGACATACCCAAGACTGGGCAATTTACAAAAGAAAGAGTTTTATGAGACTTACAGTTCCATGTGGCTGGGGAGGCCTCATAATCATGGTGGAAGGTGAAAGGCACGTCTCTCATGGCAGCAGACAAGAGAAGAGAGCTTGCAGGAAAACTCCCCTTTTTAAATCATCAGATCTCATGAGACTCATCAACTATCATGAGAACAGCACAGGAAAGACCTGCCCCCTTAATTCAATCACCTCCCACCGGGTTCCTCCCATACCCATGGGAATTGTGGAAGTTACAATTCAAGATGAGATTTGGGTGGGGACACAGCCAAACCATATCAACAAAAAACCATTAAATTATAAAATTCTTAGGTCTATAATGTTATGTCAGAAGAGTGAATGATACATTCTTAAACCTAATATTTTTCTAAGTAATTTCTAAAACTTCCACTTTTGTCCAACAGGTTAAATCTCCCTTTATATAATTTAATTAACAAACTGGCACTATTAATTACAATTGACTAGGTTACCACAATTTGTTCAGTAATTTTTGTTCGAATTATGAATGCCAATGTGAATACCAAAATTGAAAGAAGAATATTTAGTTGTATCTGGAGTCTGCCTTTCATGAGATGTGTGCCTTTCATGAGACTTTGGATAAAAGCTAAGGGGAGGCTTTTTTAAAAAATCCATATCCTGTATATATTGTAGCATATTGGTCCAGACAGAGAAGAGGCATTGATTCTGAATGTCTTGGCTTGAATATTAGTCCTGTGACTGACTAGCGATATAACCTTGGAGAAATGATTTAATCTTTCTATGCTTTAGTTTTCTCATTATGAAATAGAAGTAATAAGAGGGTTTTGAGGATTAAATGAGTTTATGTGTATTAAGTGATTAGAACAATACTTGGCATATAGGAATCAATAGAGAATTATTTGCTGCTATTTTTATAGTCATTGTTGATGTCATTATTATTATTATTATCAAACTTTGGTTGGCAGGTGAATCTGTATGGCCTTTGTAATGACTTGTAATCTACTACTTCCTCAGCCACTTTTTAAAAAATTTTAAATTATATATTAAAAAATTATAGTTTTATATATTTATGGGATGGAAGGTGATGATATGACTTTTTAATACAACCTGGAATTATTAAATAAAGCTAATTAACCTATCCATAACCTCAAATATTTGACATATTTTTTTCTAAGAACATTTGAGATTGACTCTCTAAGCAATATTGAAATGTATACTACTGAAATATCAACTATATTCATTATGCTGTGCAATAGATCTCCACAAAAATAAAGCTTATTCCTCTATCTAATTGAGTATTTGTCCTCTTGGATTACCATCTCATTCCCTCCAGCCTCCGCCTTCGTCAACCACCACTCTAATCTCTACTTTTATGAGTTTGGGTGTGTTAAATTCTACATATAAGTGGAAACATATGGTATTTCTTTCTGTGTTTAGCTTATTTCATTTAGCATAATGACCTCCAAATTTCATCCATATTGTTAAAAATGACAGAATTTCTTCCATTTTAAAGGCTGAATGGTATTCCATCAGTCACTTTAATATCATGACATCTGGCTATAATTTCTCTCTACTCATCTCTGTCACCACAGTCCACTGTTCACTTGGCTATTCTGCTTCATTTACTGAATCACAGTTTATTAGTTTGCTAGGGTTGCCATAACAAACAGCCACAGGCTTCATGTCTTTAAAAAAAACCAGAAATTTATTTTGTCACAATTCTGGAAGCTGTAAGTCCAAGATTAAAGTATCAGTAGGGGAGGTTTCTTCTGAGATGTTTCTCTCTCCTTGGCTTGTAGACTGCTGTCTTATCTCTGTGTCTGACAAAGACTGTCTCCTTGACCAAACTTTAGTGACATTCCTCTGAGCCCTTTTTTTCAGCTAGACCTTGAGCTTGCCCAATTTCTTTTTAATTTTCGTCAGGCTTGCATAGCGTACTTTTAGCAAGAATCCTGGTTAGTCATGTAAGAGATAATTCCCCACCCTTGATATCAGACCATGTTCAACATCCCCCACCTTTAATGTCTAAGTTCTTGGCCTGCATTCAGAAAGAATCCTGTTAAGTTGGTTTAGCAAGAATCTCCCTAGCATTGCCTTTTAGTAATTTTCCATCCACTGGCCCGTTCAGTCTGCTGATTGGCTATAAATCACCAACTGTTTTTAAATTTGAAGTTGAGTTCAATCTTGTCTTTCCTAGTTCAATGACCTTGAAATCTTAGTGTTTTAAGAAGTGTCAGAATATTTTTTCTTTAACATGGGTTCACATAGTCTTTCCTCTGTATGTATCTGTGTCCTAATCTCCTCTTCTTATAAGAAGAGGTCACTCTAACAACCTAATTTTTTCTTAATTACATCTTTAAAGACCCAATTTCCAAATACAATCACACTCTGAGGTACTAGGGCTTAGGAATTTAACATATCAACTTTGAGGGTAGACACAATTCAGCCCATAACATGTGTATTCTTTTTTAATGCAAATCCTCACACACTCTCAGTAATTTCAAAATCCAGGTTAACAATACATAAATCACCCTTTAGTCTCAGTTTCTTTAAACTTCTCATTTCTAATGGCTTTTTTCTTCACTCAATAGCCACCATTCTCACTGTCATATCATGAATGCTGTCATCATCCTGAACTACTGTAGTTACTAAATCACAAGTTCAAACATCCTACTTTGATCAACATTTATCTTTCCAGGCTATTTTCTAAACTCTTCCTATTATTATTCTTGTCCCTTATCAGGACTAGCATTCTAATGACCTAATTTTGTATCCATCATCCTTCTTTTGTTTTCATTTTATTCTCTATCTATTTCATATGTTGTGGTTTATTTTAATTACTCTCATGCCAGTACCTAAACATCCTCTATTGTTTGTTATATGTACCTGAAAAATCTCCAACCTAGGTAGCCAAATGTTGGTAAAAACACATAATGGAAAATTTTCTTTCTTTTCTTTTTTCTTTCTTTCTTTCTTCTTTCTTTCTTTCTTTGGTTTTTTCTTTTTCTTTCTCTCTCTTTCTTCTTTCTCTCTCTCTTTCTTCTTTCTCTCTCTCTTTCTTCTTTCTCTCTTTCTCTCCTTCTCTCCTTCTCTCCTTCCTTCCTTCCTTCCTTCCTTCCTTCCTTCCTTCCTTCCTTCCTTCCTTCTTTCTTCAGAGTCACTCTCTGTCACCCAGGCTGGAGTGCAGTGGCATGATCTCGGCTCACTGCAACCTCTGCCTCCTGGCTTCAAGCAATTCTCCTGCCTCAGCCTCCCAAGTGGTGGGGATTACAGGCATCCGCCACCACACCTGGCTAATTTTTGTGTTTTTAGTAGAGATGGGGTTTTGCCATGTTTGCCAGGCTGGTCTTGAACTCCTTACCTCAGGTGATCTGCCTGCCTCTATCTCCCAAAGTGTTGGTATTACAGGCGTGAGCCACTGCACCCAGTTAATGAAACGTCTTCATCGCTAAAAGTTCATAGTCTACAAACTAAACTGAGCCTTAAACTTTAGTAAATAATTTACTAAAGTTCTCTGGCCAAATCACTCTTCTAATTTGCCTGAGAACAATATTATACCTCTTTCTCCTACACACTGAGTTTTTTGTCTTCTGGATTTAACAAAATCCTTGGGTAAAAAATGCCTTCATAGTTCTGCCGCTAAATATGTCCTCACCCATCTCTCTCCTCTTGTCTTCCTCCTACACAAAAAATATTCTTCCATCTGTATTCTGGTTCTCTTTCCCTTGGTTTTCTCCAGAAACTTACATTGCTAGTCCCTGTTTCTCTTATATGTTTTCTTCTCTCCCTCTACTGAGTCCTCTTTTTAATTATTTTAGAGTCTCTCCCATTAAAATCAAACAGATTTCAACTACTTTTCTTTCTCATAGCCCCATTTTCCCAACACAGACATACTACTGTCAGCTAAATTTCCCAAGACTTGTCTCCTTTAATTCCAAGGAACTCCTCAGTCCCCCAAATATGGCTTTTATTTCTAACATAAGACTAAGATTATTCTTTCTTAGGTTACTGTTGACCTTCATACTTTTAAATCCAATGAAAATATTTCAGCAATTTTAATAACAGCTCACTTGTACATAGTTTTAAAGGGTATATTTTTCAAATATTTTATATTCATTTATTATAAACATTTACCCAGTATATTATTTTTTCCAGTTAATACAAGTAGGTATTTTTCTTATAACCTACTTTTCATATTTTTTTTTTTACTTTTGACAAAGTCATCCTATACCAAGTAGATTTTCAGCAGCACAACAGGAAAAGATCTTCACACTGCTCAGAAATGTAAGTTTTAATCTGGCATATTATTTCCCAATTAATTTTTAGTTCTGATTTTAGGGACACCTATTTCAGGTGAAATAGGTATAATTTGGTAATAAAAGATCAGCTACTAAAAAACATTCTTCTTCCGGGCATCTTGATACAATATTTGAATTTCTCACTAATTAGTCTTATTCCTTAAGGACTCTCTAGACATGAATGCATTATCATCTTTGAAATTAAGGCATTGGGTTTCTTGGGAGAAGTAAGCTATCAGCTGCCTAATGTGTTTACAGAGAATGATCTGCGGGATCAACCCATTATCCTTTAAGTAAACAGTATTCTAAGGAAATGCAATACTGAGCAGCATTCTGAAAGGGGATTTCCAAGATTAGAAAAGGATCAGAAGTTGCCTTGCACCTTGGTAAAAGTAAGTTGCCATGTACTACTAATCAATGGTGGCAAAAAGTAATAGGAGCCTTGATGTGCTTGTGTATGTATATATCTAAATCTATATCTGTGTGTGTGAGATGAATGCTAAATAAAAACTGGAAATAGCAAAGTAAAAGGGATCATGTTTATACAAGAAATAACCCAATTGTAGTGCGTATCCACGACCTATATGACTCAAACGTAAGCATGAAGTATTTACAGTTAGAAAACTTGGAGTTTGACATCCCACTAGGCCAGTGATTAGCTTGCAATCTTGGACAAAACATAATTTGCACCATGTGGATGCACAAGAAATTTCTATTTGATTTTATTAAAATTCTACAAAAAGCAGATGTGCTAACACTAATCTCAAATCATATGTGAAAATGTATTCTTCTATTTTACTACCCTATACTCACAAATGTATTCTAATAGGAATTTTTTTAGTGGTGACATGAATTAAATCATCATGACATGGAATAAAATTAATTGTAGATCTATTATCTTTTTATATTTGTTTTTACATTAGAAATAAATAGACTAAGGCATATATGTTTTCATTAGTTAAATGCCTGTGATGTAATTGAAATCAAAGAGCATGGTAGGGAGGAGTTAAGGGAAAAGCCTTTTTATTCATAATACTGTCTGCTTCCATTTCTGGTTCAGAAGAGCTGTAAAAATATTATTTATGACACTAGATTTTTGCAGATCAAAGTAATAAAATACAAGTATATTTGTATTAGTTAAAACATAGATAAATGTAAGTTAAGATCTGCATACTGCCTAATATGATAAAGATATTAGCAAAAATCTTAATAAATTATGAAATAGATAATTAAAAATGTTAGGTTTCTGTATATGTACAAACACACACACACACACACACACACAATCACAGATATGGAACATTTGTTTTGAAGAAAACTGTCAAGGCGGAGAGTCCAGAAAACAGAGAAGATGGGTGAGGAAGATACATAGATAGATGGAAGAGAAAATAACTCTAACCCTGGGTTTGAATTGATAGACAAAGTTCCTAGCTATTGCTTCATATATCAAACTACATCAAATTGAAGCTATAGAAATTTCAAGCACACCACTTCAAGATACGGCATTTTCACAGAGCCATTCAATGAACTTCTTCCACCTTAGAATGTTGTATATGGTAGCCCTACAATTGTCCTTATGTGCCATGAGCTCTTGAGAAGGGCTGGGGTTTGTTATGTCATCTATGGAAGTTTATTGCTCTTCTAGGGGCAATAGAAATAAGATACAGAGTAGGATGGAGAAAAAGAAACATGCTTCTGAAGAAAACTTACTCTTTTGCCTTTTGTTCTTGATGTATATATAATGTTAGGGCAAATGCTGTTGTTTACAAAGAAAATAAATTAAAACACTTAATTTGAGTTTTAAAAATTCAAACCCCAATATGGTTTGTTTTGATTTGCTATGGGAAAATTTAGTAAAAATAAAATGGTTTCCTCAACTGCTAAATCCAAAATACTAAAAAATTCTTAGATCCTTATCTATCAAGTGTCCTAGTTGTATATAGTGACTTGAAAATATTTCTGTAATTCTAGACAGGAGTTATATTAGTTTTTCTTTTTTTTTATTTTTTATTTTATTATTATACTTTAGGTTTTAGGGTACATGTGCACAATGTGCAGGTCTGTTACATATGTATCCATGTGCCATGTTGGTTTGCTGCACCCATTAACTCGTCATTTAGCATTAGGTATATCTCCTAATGCTGTCCCTCCCCCCTCCCCCCACCCCACAACAGTCCCCGGAGTGTGATGTTCCCCTTCCTGTGTCCATGAGTTCTCATTGTTCAATTCCCACCTATGAGTGAGAACATGCGGTGTTTGGTTTTTTGTCCTTGAGATAGTTTACTGAGAATGATGTTTTCCAGTTTCATCCATGTCCCTACAAAGGACACGAACTCATCCTTTTTTATGGCTGCATAGTATTCCATGGTGTATATGTGCCACATTTTCTTAATCCAGTCTATCGTTGTTGGACATTTGGGTTGGTTCCAAGTCTTTGCTGTTGTGAATAGTGCCGCAATAAACATACGTGTGCATGTGTCTTTATAGCAGCGTGAGTTACAGTCCTTTGGGTATATACCCAGTAATGGGATGGCTGGGTCAAATGGTATTTCTAGTTCTAGATCCTTGAGGAATCGCCACAGTGACTTCCACAATGGTTGAACTGGTTTACAGTCCCACCAACAGTGTAAAAGTGTTCCTATTTCTCTACATCCTCTCCAGCACCTGTTGTTTCCTGACTTTTTAATGATGGCCATTCTAACTGGTGTGAGATGGTATCTCATTGTGGTTTTGATTTGCATTTCTCTGATGGCCAGTGATGACGAGCATTTTTTCATGTGTCTTTTGGCTGCATAAATGTCTTCTTTTGAGAAGCGTCTGTTCATGTCCTTTGCCCACTTGTTGATGGGGTTGTTTGTTTTTTTCTTGTAAATTTGTTTGAGTTCATTGTAGATTCTGGCTATCAGCCCTTTGTCAGATGAGTAGGTTGCAAAAAATTTTTTCCCATTCTGTAGGTTGCCTGTTCACTCTGATGGTAGTTTCTTTTGCTGTGTAGAAGCTCTTTAGTTTAATTAGATCCCATTTGTCAATTTTGGCTTTTGTTGCCATTGCTTTTGGTGTTTTAGACATGAAGTCCTTGCCCATGCCTATGTCCTGAATGGTATTGCCTAGGTTTTCTTGTAGGATTTTAATGGTTTTAGGTCTAACATTTAAGTCTTTAATCCATCTTGAATTAATTTTTGTATAAGGTGTAAGGAAGGGATCCAGTTTCAGCTTTCTCCATATGGCTAGCCAGTTTTCCCAGTACCATTTTAAAAACATGTATCAAGACTTCTGTTTTCAACACGATGGAGTAGTTCCATTCTTTCCTCTACTCTTTACTGCTAAAAGCCTCTGAATACAAAACAACAAATGAGCATAGAAATATTAAGAAACAAGGCAAAGAAACCAGGGACATCTGTGTTGATGAATAATATGGTGGTGAGAGTGAGTTCCTTGATTTTCTTATTGCTTTTCATATATCCCACACAGAACACTGCAAAGACCTGCAACCTGGAACCACCAACAGACACAAACAAACAAAAAAAAGGACCAAAAAGAAGCCTGTACTCCCTAACAAAACAAAACAAAGAAACAAGCAGAAAGGGTGGTCTAGCAACAGAAATCCTTTTTGGCATTACCTGCTCTATCTCCCCCATCCTCCTCACGCTTCCCCCTTCCACAGAATACAGTCAGTGCTTTTATTTCTCTGAAAGATGGTATCAGCAGGACAAATTAGAGTGAGCTAATCTCCCATCACATGGCAGAAGTAGAAGGCAGCAATTCAATTCCTGGCCTGGTGGTGTCTGAGGAGGAACCTGATATTCCATTCTCCAGTTACCATTCTACATCACTGACCACCTGTTAAATTTCTTAGGACCATATAAGAATTTGTATAAATTAGACTAAACTATAAATTATTTGAGGACACACAATATGTCATTTTTTCAATTACTGTGTACCCATCTGTAGCATAGTGTCTGGTATATAGCAGGCACTCAATATACGTGTTCTTGAATCAATAAATTAATTAACATGTGGTCATCCGTTGTCTGCATTTATTTTAGATGTAAATTCACACAAGTTGTCTAAGAAGACTGAGCCAGAACATTTGAATTCATTTTAATTTATTATAGAGTCACATAGCTCTATTTGTAAAAAAAAAAGTTCTGTCATCAGTTATATTATCAAATAAAACTAATCCTCATTATTTCAGCATATGCATTCACTACCTCAAGCCTTCCCACAGATGTGTTAGTTCATTGAAAGAATGGTGAGAAGGCCTATCATTAGATAACATTACACCATAGACTGGATACTGTTTTGTTTCCACTATCAACAATTCCCTGTACTCCCATTGTTCTTTTGTAACCAGCTTTGTTATTTCAGGGAACAGGCCATCAAAGGCTAGTTCCCCAACATATATCCGATAGTAGTAAGTCTTTGTCTAAAATGTCATTCATAGGTTTAAAATTATTTTTTCCCCTGGCTGTTTCAATACCTTGTCAAATGCTTAATGTTTCCAATGACCCTTCACCAGAGTACTGTAGTCAGGATGACATCAAAAACTGCTGATTATTTCATTTTTTACAAATTGTCTTATTTCCTTTACTAACCCCAGGTTTACAGGAGATGATAAATGTGGTGCCAGGAAGTATCTAGGCTTTATGTAAGCCTAAAAGTCTAGTTTTGACTCATGGAATTTGAATGTGCAAAAAAACTTACTTTGAAGAAGCAGCTACACAGAAAATTCCTAGACCAACCACATGAAAAATATAATTACATTTGGAACCTCACTCTAATGCCACCCTCCAATGCCACCCTTCAAATTAATGACTGACACTCATCTTATAATAGGGTTTTCTACTATTTTATAAAATTTAATGCTGTTAGATTTATATATACATATATTTGTGCACATTATATCAAAAACCAATAATATTCAACATAATCCAACTTTCCAAGGAAAATAAAAAGTTTAATTAGATAAAATTAAGATTCTCCCTTAATTTCTCCATATGTGTGTTAATCTTTGCAGCATTCAATATAAATCTCAGTGTGAGAAAAGAATTTGTTTATTTAATACACAGTATCTTGTTCTAACACTTCTCTCATTCTGTACTAAAACACTGCCACTGTAATACTTTGGGGAGCAATAAATTTAAAACATTTTATAGTTCTGCTGTAAATGCCGTCTTTAGAACCAGGGAGAAGAGGGAAAGTAGACCCTAAAGGAGTGAAAATTGAGGTAGTACATTTCTCTCCTATCTTCTGACGTACAGTGCTGTCTTCTGGTATGATTTTCTGTTTGTTTGTGGTTTTCACATAAACTGGAAGTACAGGGAAAAAAAAAGGTAGTTACAGGAACATAGTACATTGCTGAATTTTATAAAAGTCTATCTATATTCCCAAATGTTAAGGTCAATATCAAATGTTTGGCTAGCACACTGTTATCTTGTTTCAACATCAACAGGCATTGCAATCAGATACTTTTTCTTTATCTCTAGCTTAAACTTCCAACAAGGAGACACTTTTCTTCCTAGTCTGCCATGAGAGAAAATAAATAATAACTTTTTTTGTTCTTCTTCCACTACTATAATTAAAGACTGTATTATATTATCTTTCAATGCTTCTCTAGGTCAACAGATTTAAATGCTTGCAATCCCTAATCTTGTAGATTATTTCTCAATTTTGACCTTATATTTGGTTTTTCTTGATGTCCTTATAGTCTCTGCATTTTAATAGCATGCACATACTCTGAATGTTTTACTGTCTGTCTTGTTAAGGAAAAATATTTTATCGATTAAAAACTCATTCAGCCATGACAAATTTTAACTTTTCTAAATTTCTTATAGAAATATAAATGTTGCTTTTAAGCAGTGGCATTAAATGCCCGTTTTTCTGCTTTCATATACAGCTTCTTAATATTTACAACTGTTGTAATAATTTAACCAATTTTATTATTTATTTTTCACTTTAAAAACCATTTGACAAACTTGGCTAAATTTACCCACTTTATTGAGTAATTAACAGTTCAAATTCAGAGACTGTTTTAAGCATTAAGCCAAGTGAAAACACCATGCGTTTTCAGATTTTTAAAAATATGAGTACCCTCTCAAAGTTTTAAATTGTATGCATTTTACAGTTAAAGGTTGTCAATTTTTTTAGGTCAGTCTCGATGTCTTTAATAGATAACATTTTATATAATGCATGCAGTAAGTGAAATTGAGAAAAAATATTAAATTGAGAAAAAACAGATAAAATTCCGATTAAAATACATCATCACAAAATTATGAACATTCCTTCTTAAATTTATATTCATGAAATTTTTAACCTTGTATACACTGTGAGTCAATTTCTGAGCTGGAATATAAAACTAACTTCATATCAGGACTGAACTAGGTCAAAATATTTCAACAAAGTTTCAAATGCTAGCACACAAAAGGCATGAATTTCAAAGATACTCATTCAAAGATACTCAACAAAGTTGCAAATGCTTGCACACAAAAGGCATGCATTTCAAAGATACATAATTAAATAACTAATTATAGTTATTTAAGCATTTAGATGGAATGTTTTATTTGCAATATGCTTATGCAAACACTTAGTTGGTCATGCAAATAAACAATAAAAAGCAATATCAGCTATTCGTTATCAGTTTGGCCATCACTGACTATATTTTTTAATAATAAGGCACTGGTAAGAAAGTGATTACTGACTATGTCATATTGTGTCTTTCTTTGGTGAATTAGTGACACATCTATACTCTCCTTACATTTGTAAAGTATTTTTGGGGGATATACTTCCAATCTAACTCACTGCAGTAACTTTTCTCAGTGTCAAGCAGAACACCAGAACACTGTTATTGAAACTTCTTGTGTGAGTATCCTTAGTTGCAAAGTACTGTAGCCACGTATACAAGTCAAGCTTGTAATTCATTATTCATAGTATTTTATACTTAATGGCCACTAAAAATATGATAATTATAGAATTAAATTCTGTTAGATTTTTGACAGCCTTATATGTCAGATTTAGCCTAATAAACATTGATATCTGAGAGATGGAGCATATATAGGTTTAACAATGTCATAACAAGTTAACATTAAAATCTACAAAATAATTCAAAATAAATTGGCAAATGGTAGAGATAATTAAAAGTGACTACTTTATAAGAATGCAGGTATTCCTCAGGGTGATTCATTTTGAGCCCTAATGATGCCAAAGATGGCTACTATTTCCAAGAGCTACCTTCGGAAATTTAACAGAAACATGCATGACTGATAGGTCTCTTCTCAGGGAAGACATTATAGGGGCAACCCTTTTTTATTAACTCACATTTTAGAGACCCCAGTGAAAAACCTAGATGCATCCTAAAGTATTAAGATGGTCTACAAATCACTTCATCATACCC
Organism: Nomascus leucogenys; assembly: GCF_006542625.1. Classification (NCBI taxonomy): domain Eukaryota; kingdom Metazoa; phylum Chordata; class Mammalia; order Primates; family Hylobatidae; genus Nomascus; species Nomascus leucogenys. The sequence continues at coordinate 76,026,002 of NC_044406.1, read as the reverse complement.
TGGTTTCTACGGGTTTAGTAGCACGATGATTTTAGGCCATAGGTAAAAGAGTAACTTTAGAACAGTGACAGAAAGTGCCGAAAGGCTGTCGCAACAGACAATTCTTCTTGGACTCCTTATGTTCCTGTACATCTTGCTGAGTTACCAAGAATGACAGGCCCTAAATGCTCTTTACTATACCATTTTTCAAAGTTGAATTTACTACAAACAATCTTGAGGAATAAGGTAATATCTTCTCCACAAACCAGACAGAGTTTGATTGTTCACTACTTGAAACAAATGTAGTGGATTTTCCAAGTACTGTTTCCAACTGTGATGCAAACTCCCTTGTCTGTATCCTTTTCTGACATACCACATTGCCCCTGTGGGAACTGTGGACAAGGGAGACCTACACAAAAATGTTGATGTTCAAGCTGCTTCCTGTGCCATGGGAAATAAAGTCTGCTCTCCCTGTCCCAGGAATTTTATGTGTTCTGCCAGCATCCTTGAAACAGTTACATGTGAACTCAGTAGCTAGTGAATAGGGTAAAATCAAATCCCAGGGATGACAGGAAACATTATCAGCATCACTTATTGGGGCTTTATCAAATCACATACCACTTTCAGATACTCTACTTCCATCACCACCATTGTAATCATTATGACAATCAATGCCAAGGGAGATGATTACTCACCACTTTTTATTGGTGAGATTTAAATCTCTCAGATGAGTTGAGATTCAAAAAGGCTGAGACCCACTGAGTTACCAACTTGGCCTTTGTCCTTTTACCATTTCTGATTGGTAAACTTCACTCATTTATTCTCTTCCTTTAATTCAGAAACCCAGGTTTTTCATAAATGAATGTGTTAGATCCGTATGGCCTTCACCATTTAAAAAAAAAAGAAATGATAATTTCTTAACTCAAAAACCACATTTAAAAGTAATGAATAAGGCCAAGCGGGGTGGCTCATACTTGTAATCCCAGCACTTTGGGAGGCGGAGGTGAGTGGATTTCTCGAGCCTAGGAGTTCGAGACCAGCCTGAGTAACATGGTAAAACACCGTTTCTACAAAAAATTGAAAAAAATTAGCCAGGTGTGGTGGTGCATCTGTAGTCCCAGCTACATGGAAGGCTGAAGTGGAAAGATCACCTGAGCCTGGATGGTTGAGGCTGCAGTGAGCCATAGGCATGCCACTGCACTCCAGCCTGGGCAACAGAGCGAGATCCTGTCTCAAACAAACAAACAAAAATAATGAATAGATTATGACAAGGTATATAAATTAGTGAAATTTCAACAGAAGGAGATCAATTACAATCTAATAGTGATTAGAAAACATACACGGAGGAGGCAAAGACTTTATTTATATCCTGACAGATGGGTGAAATTTTGATGAATACAAAAAGGAGTGAATAAATATTTTAGGTAAAGAAAGTTGTTTGAGGAAAGTCATGGGAATGGGAAGATGTGAGACATTCCATAGGACAACAGGTAGATTCATTGCATTAGAACATCTCTCCATGGGAAGATTGGGAGGAAAGTTAGGACGTATTGGTTAGGACAAATCTGGAAAGACAAATAATATCTTTCATGCTTAATGCTATAAGTATGTAGAAGCTATCTGGAGAAGCCATATTTAGGCCTGTGTGGGAAAGAGTGCTGCCAGTAATTAATAGAAGTTTTAATGGGTTCTGGATTCTGATCATGGGGCACTCATGGCATATATTTGCAAGTGTCAAGATAAATTATAGAGCAATGGCTCCTCTTGTTATCCTTCATTTGTGCATTGTCTTACTACTTTCCATAATAACTTTGCAAGGTATGTTTTAGGATACTCATTTGACAGTTGAGAAAACTGAGGCTTGGTGAGACCGAATTATTTTTCCCAAATTACACAGCTTATAGTAGAGGAGCTGAGATTTGACTGTAGATTTTTCTGATAATTGCATGCCTGAAAATTTTTTGAGCGTCATTGATAGCCACTAAATACTTTCTAGCAGGGAACTTATGTATATAAAATAGCGTTTAGGAAATGGTAAGCTGGTTATAGTTTGCCGGGCCAATTTAAGAGGGCAAGGAGATGAAATAGCTAAAAGAATATTGCAGTATACCAAGTATGAGATAATAATGTTCTAACTAGTGTGGTAACAGAATGTGAAACTGAATGTACACTGATTAAACTGTGTAAAATGTGTGTACACAGAAATAAGGACTGCAAGAGAACATGGAAAACATTTAAAATGTGGAAATGAAAGAATTTCGTAGGTTTCTTTACTTTCCCTAAAAAAGTTATTAAATTTTATATAATATCTTATTATACATTGTTAACAACCTAGATTTAGTTGACTGAGTCAGTAGTGGTATGTGCGTGCCAAACAAGCTAGTGACATTTTAGTCTCTACTGACAGATAGAAGGTGCCAGCATCAAAAAATAATTGATGCAGCCAGAAACTTTAATCTTGTAAAGATATAGGCTTTGAAGGAGTAATAGGAGTCATGAGAGTTGAATTCAAATATTTAATGATCCTTATGTAGATGACAGAATAAATTAATATCCTCCTATTTCAGAGGAAAATACCAAGATCAAAGGGAATAGCTACCACAACTAGATATGGGTTCAATATAAGGAAGCATTTTATAAAAATCATTGTTGCACAGCATATACAAATTGACTCAACAGTGATCATAAACCTAAAAATAAGTGCTGAAACTAGATTTCTCACGGGACAACATAAGAGTAAAACATTGTGACTTTGGTACAGACAATAATTTCTTAAATGTAGCACCCCAAATAGAAGTAACAAAATAAAAAAATAGATACATTGAACACCATCAAAACTGAAACCGTTTTATGGGCAAACAATACTATCAAAAGCATGAAAAGACACACAAAACAGGAGAAAATATTTGAAAATCACGTCTCATAACAGACTTGTATCAGAATACATGAATAACTTTTATAACTCAACAATAAAAAGATTAATTACCCAATTTTAAAATGGGAAAAATATTTGAATAGACATTTCACTAAGTAGGTATGCAAATAGCCAGTAATCACATGAATATAAAGTTCAACATCATTTTCTATCACAAAATGGAATTAAAACCACAGGAAACTACCTCACATTCACGAGGGTGTCTAAAATAGAAAAGACAGACAAGTATAGGCAGAGATGTTGAGAAATTAAAACACTCATAAAATGTTGGTGAGATTGTAAAATGGTACAACTACTTTAACAAAAAGTCTGGACGTTTCTCAAAAAGTTAACCATAGAGTTACCAGATGGCACAAAAAATCCATTTGTAGATACATGCCCAGGAGAACTGAAAAACCATATGTCATACAAAACGTAAACAAATGTTCATGGCAGCATTATTGATAATAGTCAAAAAGCAGAAATAACCCACATATCCGTCAACTGATAAATGGATAAAGAAAATTTGTTAGAATCATACAATGGAGTATTATTGGGCTATAAAATAGAATGGAAAACTGGCACGTGGTACAAAATGTATGAACCATTAAAATATGCTAAATGAAAGAAGACATGCTTAAAAGCTACATATTGTATAATTCCATTAATATGAAATATTTTTAATGTGCAAATTTATAGAGACAAAATTAAATTAATGATTATTTAGGCCTAGGGCAAGGAGGGAGAAGGAAAGTGACTGTTAATAGGTTTCTTTTGGAAGATGAGTAAAATGTTCCAAGATTACATAGTTGTGATATTTCCACAGCTCTGTGAATACACTAAACACCACTGAATTGTATAATTTTAAAGGAGAAAATTTTATGGCATGTAAGTTATATCTCAAAAATGCTGTTATTAAAATATTAATTTTTGTATGATAACCCATTGCAGACACCCCCAATCAATGCTAAATTTTGCAAGCAGATGCTGGAAGATTAGGGATACCATGAAAGGGATTATTGCTACACTGGGGCAGACATTGTATTAGATGTCCTCTAATTATCATTTTAATTTTAAGATATAGAATTTTATTCTAAGAGAAAAATGACATCTATAGTGAGTTTTAATTTTCAGTAAATGATTATGAAAATATTATATTTAAAAATAACCCAATTTTGAATAACTTCTCTACAACAGTAGTTCCACAACACCAGTCCATGAATGACATTGAAATCAACAAGAGGTCTTATTAGAATAGATGTTTGAAGCTTCATCTCCACGGCCTCTAATTTCACTAGGTGTGGAGTAATGCCTAGTGATATGTAATTTTTAAAGTTGTCTGAGTGATTCTGATGCATAGTTGGGTCAGAGAAACATTATTTTAAAAGAATGAGTGTTTTTAAAGTTTGCTTATGGTTGTGCATGTTCTGAATTATCATTCAGTATTTATTGTTAATGAGCACATCATAAATCCTACATGGCTGTTATACTCCAAATACTTAACCCTGGACAAAGTTGAAGCATTACTTTCAAATAGGGACAGAGGTATGAAATCACTGCTAAGTCATAGTATTCAAGTAGCCTCAATGATCATATTTTGAAAGAAAATTGTGTGCTTCTTTCCTCTGAAATTCTTAAAACATTTAAACAAGAAATAAAAGACTAGTGGCGCTGGAAAATTCTAAAATTGGGGATCAGATTTTGCAGACTGTGTAATCTCTATGTATGTGTGGATTTTCACTTGTTCTAAATAAATGTGTATTCTTCTCTCATTATTTGTGAACTGTCCCTAATTTTAAAATTACCCTTTTAATTTATGTTTAATTTAAATTTATTTTAAAAAGTAATTTAAATTACTGTTTTAAAAGTGCTCTTAGGTGAAGTAAGTAGTACCACTTTTCAGAAACTTATAATAGTAACAGCTTTGGTAGGCATACAAAACATATCAGAAAAACATAAGTTGTTCTTTTTTATTTCATTTTATTTTTATTATCATTTTAAAAATTTCAATTATATTCTGGGGAACAGGTGGTGTTTGTTTACACAGATAAATTTTTTAATGGTGATTGCTGAGATTTTGGTGCACCCATCACCTGAGCAGTGTAAACCGTAAGCAATGTGTAGTCTTTTGTCCCTCACCTCCTTCCCACCCTTCCCCTTGAGTCCCCAAAGTCCATTGTATCATTCTTACACCTTTGTGTCCACATAGTTTAGGTTCCACTTATAAGTGAGAATATAATGTTTGAATTTCCATTCCTGAGTTACTTCACTTGGAATCATGGTCTCTAGTTCCATCTAGGTTGCTGTGAATGCCATTATTTCATTCCTTTTTATGGCTAAATAGTATTCCATGGTATATCTATACCACATTTTCTTTATGGACTCATTGATTGATGGGCATTTGGTCTGGTTCCATATTCTTGCAATTGCAAATTGTGCTGCTATAAACATGTGTGAGCAAGTGTTTTTTTCATGTAATGACTTTTTTTCCTCTGTGTAGATATCCAGAAGTGGGATTGCTGGATCATATGGTAGGTCTACTGTCAGTTCTTTAAGAAATCTCCACACTTTTCCATAGTGGTTATACTAGTTTACGTTCCCGCCAGAAGTGTAAAAGTGTTCCCTTTTCATCGCATCCATGACAACATCTATTATTTTTTGATTTTTTAATTATGGCACATTCTTGCAGGAATAAGGTGGCATCACATTGTGGTTTTGATTTGCGTTTCCCTGATAATTAGTGTATTCATCCGTTTTCGTGCTGCTGATGAAGAGATACCCAAGACTGGGCAATTTACAAAAGAAAGAGGTTTAATTGAACTCACAGTTCTACATGGCTGGGGAGGACTCACAATCGTGGCAGAAGGCAAGGAGGAGCAAGTCACATCTTACGTGGATGGCAGCAGGCAAAGAGAAGGCTTGTGCAGAGAAACTCCCGTTTTTAAAACCATCGGATCTTGTGAGACCTATTCACTATCACGAGAACAGCACAGGAATAACCCGCCCCCATGATTCAGTTGTCTCCCACTGGGTCTCTCCCACAACATGTGGGAATTAGGAAAGCTTCAAGATGAGATTTGGGTGGGGACACAGAGCCAAATCATATCATTCTGCACCCGGCCCCTCCCAAATCTCATACCTTCACATTTCAAAAGCAATCACGCCTTCCCAACAGTCCCCAAAGTCTCAACTCATTTCCACTTCTGCCCTTCCCAAATCTCATGTTTTCATATTTAAAAACCAATCGTGCCTTCCCAACAGACCCCAAAGTCTTAATTTATTTCAGCATTAACTCAAACGTCCACAGTCCAAAGTCTTAACTGAGACAAGGGAAGTTCCTTTTGCTTATAAGCTTGTAAAATCAAAAGCAAGTTAGTTACTTCCTAGATACAATGGGGGTACAGACATTGGGTAAATACAACCATTCCAAATGGGAGAAATTGGCCAAAACGAAGGGGCTCCTATCTGCCATTTTTCTTCTTAATCTGCATATAATTTTTTCTGCATATGTGCATTTTTATAGGCCACAGTTCAATGAGTCTTATTTTTTCATCTACTCCACTAGTCTATGCTTTTTTAAATTGGACAGTTTATTCCATTTATAGTCATTGTTATTATTTATAAGTAAGGACTTACTCCTGCAGTTGTTTTACTTCTTTTTTCTGGATGATTTGTTGTCTTTTCTTCCCTCTTTCTTTTGCTCCTGTATTTCTTTTAGTAGAGGGAATTTTCACTGGTCATATGATTTAATTTCTTTCTTTAGATTTTTTGTGTGTCTGTTATATATTTTGGTTTGAGCTTACCATAAGGCTTACAAATTCTATCTTATAACCCATTATTTTAAGCTGATAGCAAGTTAACACACTGTGTACATAAAAAGCAAGCAAAAAGAAAACTAATGAAGACTTTATGACTTAACTTTGTCTCCATTATTTTTAACTCTGTGCTGTTTCTATTTATATCTTATTATACTGTCTATGTATTGAAAAGTTGTTGGCCTGGTTCGGTGCCTTAGGTCTGTAATCCCAACACTTTGTGGGGGCTGAGGCATGTGGATCACGAGGTCAGGAAGGAGTTTGAGACCAGTCTGGCCAACATAGTGAAATCCCGTCTCTACTAAAAAAAACACACACAGAAAAGAAAAAAATTAACTGGACATGGTGGTGTGCACCTGTAATCCCAGCTACTCGGGAGGCTCAGGCAGGAAAATCACATGAACAGGGGAGGCAGAGGTTGCCATGAGCCTAGTTTGTGCCATTGCACTCCAGCCCTAGCGACAGAGCAAGACTCCCTCTCAAAAAAAAAAAAAAGAAAAGAAAAGAAAAGAAAGAAAAGAAAAGAAAAGAAAAGTTGTTGCAGTTATTGTTCTTGATTGGTTTATCATTTAGTCTTTCTACTTAGAATAAGAGTAGTTTAGACACAGCAGTTACAATGTCATAATATTTTGTGTTTTTCTGTGTACTTACTATTAAAAGTGAGTTTTGTACCTTCAGGCGATTGCTTATTGCTCATTAATATTCTGGGTTTTTTTTCTTTTTTTGGTTTGTTTGTTTGTTTGTTTTTCTCACTGAAGTCCTCCCTTAGCGTTTCTTGTAGGACCAGTCTGGAAATGATTAAATCGCTTAGCCTTTGTTTGCCTGAAAAATTCTTCATTTTTCTTTTATATTTGAAGAAACAAAGTGTTTTACATTAAACACTAAATCATAAGCATAAAGAGTCTTATGTTAAAAGTAAAGACCTCTTTACTTTTCGTCTGCTCCTCAGTCCTGATGCCAGCATATCACTGGGTCTCACCCAAGGCCCACAAAGCTATTTTGCCACATATACTATCCTACAGTAAATAATTTATTTTTTCTTCTGCACTTTAAATATGTCATGGCACTTTCTCCTTGCCTATATGTTTTTGAGTGAAAACTCTGCTATCAGACATATTGGAACTTCATAGTATGCTATTTGCTTCTTTTCTCTTGCTGTTTTTAGGATCCTTTTCTTATCATTGATATTTGGAGGTTTAATTATTGAATGCCTTGAGTTGGAAAGACAAAGTCCTTCCCACTCTTCTCTCTCCTCTCCTCAAGTGGTAGGACAAGATCTCTTGCAGCTGTGAACTGTGCAGCCTGGGATTAGGAGAGGGGTAATGCCAGCACTTTATTAGCCAACCCAGCTTGTGTTGCTATAGGTTGCATGTCCCCCACCCCACCTCAGTCCTCTAAGTCTGGGCCAGGTTCAGCACTAGGACTTGACTAGCAGTTGCATCCTAAACTGCCTTTCAAGTTTATTTAGAGCCCCAGTTGGGGGAACTCAAATTCTGACCACTCAATTCAATAATCATCCTCTGGCTAGGGTTGGTTTACATGCTCCCTCTGTGAGTGGGTTTCAGATGAGCTTGGTCCAGTTTTCCTTTCTGCTATAACAGGACAGCACTTAATTCAATGCCTCACAATAGCTGTGCTCTCCCTACCCCAGCACACACTACTGCCGGAGGATGGGGAAGTGGTGGTATCAGTTATTCAAGACTGTTTTTACTACCTCTTCGGTGGTACTTTTAATAATACAAAGTTAAAACCAGGTACTGTGAGTGCTCACCTATTTTGTTGTTGTTGTTGTTGTTACTTGTGAAGGTGCTTTTTGTGTACATAGGTGTTAAATTTTTGCCCTTGTTGAATAGTGGACAATCTATAGAGCCTTCTATTTCACCATCTTGCTTCAAATGTCTCCCAGCCACAGGGCTTTTATGAGAGGGGGATATGGGGAAAGGAAGCAATTAGTATCACGAAGTGACTATGGAGAACCACAGACATCTGGCTGTCAGTGAGGGTCTGAGGAGTTTTATACCATTTTTGTCCTTGGTCAGGACAAAATTTACTCCTGTAAATCATTAACAAAACAGATAGTTTTTTACATACTAACTCTTTGATCCCAGATTTAGTTTTAAAAACTACATGACTGCTGTGTTTTATAGTATCTCAGTGCTCTAAAATTATCCTTGCCTAAATGGGCAAAGGCTCTTTAAACAAAATTGGGGCTAGTTATGTTAGTTCCTTTGCTGTTTCACTGTTACAAGATCAATGAAATTAAAATTTTGCTTTTTACCTTAGAAGTGGTCACCTTGCGTCATATGGCAGTTCTATTCATAGTTTTGTGAGGAAACTCCAGACTGTTTTTCATAATGCCTGTACTAATTTATATTTCCACCAGCAGTATATGAGCATTCACCTTTCTCTACATCCTTGCCAGCATAACTTATTTTTTTGTCTTTTGATAAATTCAGTTTTACCTAGGATGAGATGATAGCTAGGAAAAAGGGTTGGCATGCTCACAACACATAAGAATAATTGAGGTGATGTATATCCAGATTACCCTGATTTGATTACTACACATTGTATACATGTTTCAAATTATCATATGTATCCTAGATATATGTACAATAATTAGGTATCAATAAAAAAAAAAACAAAAAGAAGTGGTTATCCTGCAACAAAATGTTTGACGGTTACGTTCTACTGTACAAATAATTTGTAGATAGGTAAGTTTTACTTTTATTATTGTTACTAGTAAACATGCTTTTTTCTTACTTTCCAGTGACAGATTATTTTATGAAATTCTGTAACTAACTTGCTTCCTTCTGCACCCTAATTTTTGTTAACAACTGTTTCAATTTTACCTTAAAATTGACACCCTGCTGCCAGCATGGAAACTCGTGCATAATGTTTTCTATTGTATTGCCCACAGACCTGACATTGAACAATTCTATTGCCAGTCAGTGTTTCCTGAGTGTTATGCTTTCTACTTTTTTCAAACAAATTCCAGTGTCATCAGAGGTCTTCCAACACCTTTTGTAATAGAAATGTCGGTTCCTGGAGGTTTAAAATATTTTTTTAATTAGAAAAATATCTAGTAAGGGCTAGGCGTGGTGGCTCACTCCTGTAATCCCAGCATTTTAGGAGCCGAGGCAGGTGGATCACCTGAGGTCAGGAGTTCAAAACGAGCCTGGTCAACATGGTGAAACCCCATCTCTACTAAATATACAAAAATTAGCCAGGCATGGTGGTGGGTGCCTGTAATCCCAGCTACTCAGGAGGCTGAGGGAGGAGAATCACTGGAACACGGCAGGCGCAGGTTGCAGTGAGGCGAGATCGCACCATTGCACTCCAGCCTGGGCAACAAGAGTGAAACTTCATCTCAAAAAAAAAAAAAAAAAAGAAAAAAAAAAAGAAAAATGTCTAATATTCTAATATTCTATATAATTATTTGAGAGATATGGAATTATTTGAATGGTCTGTCTTTGTTTACTTTTGGCAGATTACAGGACTGTGATCTCAATTTTTTTTTACTAAAAATAAATGACGTTCTTATCTCCAACATGAGAGAAACTGATTTATCTGTGGATCATCTTCCAATTCTAAATCCTATCAATTTTCTTGTATAATTTTCTAAAAAATAAAAGTTATGAATATAGTAAAAACTTTTTGAGTTTTAAAATACATATCAATTTTACATAGGTACACATCATTCTTACTAAACTATTTTATTTAATCTTGCAAATAATAAATATATCTATTTCCACAGTCTTTAGAAAGTCATTTCTAATAGCTTTATAATGTATCATCATGCTAATATACAATATAAAATACTATAATTGTATGCATGGTGATTTTTTTGTTTATTTTTATTTTATCAGAATTAAATTCTATGAAATGTTTGCATACTTTCTGGGATTATAATTTGAATAATTGTAGAGCCATTTTATACTTCTCTCTGGCCTCTCAAAACATGACTGAATAAATGCAGTTACTTGAAAGCAGGAGAAAGATGTTTAGAAAAAATGTAATCTTAAAAATGTCATCTCTTATTAAAATATTGTATGTATAGTTTATCAAAACTTTCAGATTATTTTATACAACTCTCTCATTTCAAAAATATGTGTCCACCAAAGAATTGAACGTTATTCCACCTGTCTAAAATGCTTTGTTCTTCATACTCTGTAGGAATGCTAGGGCCTTTTTAGTAGTACAAGACTACCTGAAATGGAGATCTGCCAGTGCCTGGGAATTTTTTGTTAAAACATGTAATTATAAAGATTGTGATTATATGGAAAATTGGTATATTATGAACTTTGAATCCTACATTTATATTTTGTTTTCAGAAAGCTTTATTATAATTTCAGAAAGAAGAAAAAATAGATACTTTTAGTGTAACTATTTTTCACTTAAAAACAGTTACCTAAAGTTTTTTGCTATTTAATTACTCAATATGCCCAGTGTTGAATACTTAAAAGAAAATATATAAGTAGTGTGGCAGTGATAGAGTTCCAATTTGTCCATATTAACTGGAAATTGTATTAATTTTCTTGGTTTATCCTGCTTCTAATGTTTCCCTTTCATGGTACCCATGTGTTTATTAGGCAACTACAATAATAGAAATACCAAATATCTTGGGTTAAGTCTGGAATAAAAATTAAATGTTGGGTAGTGAATCCATTTATGCTAAAACTGTTAGAAAGACCTATCTGGAATTATACTCACAGCCTTAAGAGTCTCAGTTTATCCATTTATGGAATTCAATTGTTGATATACGTAGGTTTATTTTATATGCTACAATATAATGCATGAATGTTAGTTTTAATTGAAGAAAATTATATTTAGGTTGTTTATTGATTATAAATTTGAAACATCTGGAATACATCATATTTTTAAGGACATTAGTAATATATGAATTAAAAATATCCTTACTATTAGAAAAGAATTAAATATCCAGAAGAAAAATTTCAAATAAAAATTTACATTGTTTTTTACACTTGACTCCTTTTGAACAATGCAAAGGTTATAGGAGTTAACCCCATGCACAAAAATACGAGTATAACTTTTGACTCCTCAAAAACATAGCTACCAATAGCCTACAGTTGACCAGAGCCTTATTGATAACATAAAGAGTAAATTAACACATATTTTGTATGTTATATGTATTATATATTTTGTATGTTATATTGTATTCTTACAATAAAGTAAGCTATGGAAAATAAAATGTTATTAAGAAACTCATGAGAGAAAATACATTCATGGCACTGCACTACATTTATCAATACCATAAGTTTACATTGTCTGTTTACAAGATGTACCTCCTTTGTGAAATGGTGGGCAACTGCAGCTTCAGACCTGTCTATGGTGTATATTAAGCAATTCAACCCTTTATTTTTTTAATCTAAATTTCATTTTAGGTTCAAAGGGTACATGTGCAGGTCTGATAAGTGGGTAAATTGCATGTCACCAGGGTTTGGCATACAAATGATTTCATCACCCAAACAGGGAGCAAAGTACAGATAGGCAGTTTTTCTATCCTCACCTTCCTCCTACCCTTCAACCTTAAGTTAGTACCAGTGTCTATTGTTCCTCTTTTTGTGTCACTGCATACTGAATGTTTAGCACCCATTTATAAGTGAGAACATGCAGTAATTGATTTTCTGCTCCTTTGTTAATTTGCTTAGGATAACGGCCTCCACCTGCATCCATGTTGCTACAAAAAACATGACTTCATTTTTTTTTATGGCTATCTAGTTTTCTATGGTGTATATGTACCATATTTTCTTCATCCAGTGCAACTTTGATGGGCATTTAGATTGACTCCAGGTCTTTGCTGTTGTGAAAAGTGTTGCAATAAATGTAAACATGCGTATGTCTTTATGATAGAATGATTTATATACCTTTAAATATACACCCAGTAATGGGATTGCTGGGTTGAATATTAGTTCTGTTTTACGTTGCTTCAGAAATCTCCAAATTGCTTTTCACAGTGGATGAGCTAATTTACATTCCTACCAGCAGTATGGATGGTGGTAACAGGTAATAGTCTTTTGTTTCCATACTTAGCACTCCCTTAAGAACCTCTTTTAAGACAGGTCTTGTGACAATAAATTCTTTTAGCATTTGCTTGTCTGAAAGGATTTTATTTATCCTTCACTTACAAAGATTAGTTTGGCTAGATATAATATTCTTGTTTGGAATTTCCTTTCTTGAAGGATCCTGACTATGCCCCACTCTCTTCTGGTTTGAATTATTTCTGTTGAATTTTCTGCTGTTAGCCTGACTGACTGGGTTTCCTTTGTACATGACCTGCCCCTTTTCTCTAGTTGTCTTTAATATTTTCTCTTTCACACTGATCTTGGAAACTCTAATGACTATATGTCTTAATGAGGGTTGTCTTGTATAGTGTCTTGCCGGGGTCCTCTAAATTTCCTGAATTTGCATGTTTACCTCTCTAGCAAGGTGGGGAAAAATTTTACGGACAATATCTACAAATATGTTTTCCAAGTTGCTTGCTGTCTCTCCCTCTCTTTTTGGGATGCCAATGACTCATAGATTTGGTGTCTTTACATAATCTCATATTTCTCAGAGGCTTTGTTTATTTTTAAAAATTATTTTTTCTTTATTTTTGACTGAGTTGATTTGGAGAATGGTCTACAAGCTCTGAGATTGTTTTATCAGCTCGGTCTATTCTGCTCTTAATATTGGCAGTTATATTATGAAATTCTTGTAGTGAGTTTTTCAGTTCTAGCAGATTAGTTTGATTATTTCTTAAAATGGCTATTTTGTGTTTCAGCTCTTGGACTACTTTACTAGACATGTTAGTTTACTTGCATTGGGTTTCAACTTTCTCATGGATCTCGATGATCTTCATTGCCATCCAGATTTTGAATTCTATGCCTGTCATTTCAGCCATTTCAGTCTGTTTAAGAACCACTGTTGAGAAATTAGTGTGGTCATTTGCAGGTAAAAATACATTATGGCTTTTAGAGTGTCCCGTGTTCTTGCAGTGATGCTTGCTTATGTGCATGAGCTAATTTTTCTTTAATTTTTCAATTTGCTGTCATTTTCATAAAGTTTTTTGCTTTTCTCTTTTTTAATGCCCTTGAGGTTTTGACGGTAGTATAAGTTAGGTTTCATCAATTGGCTTCGTTTGTGGATAATTTCAGGGGGTCATAGCTCAGCTCGGCATTCATGGTCTTTGTGCTATAACCCTGGGCAGGGTGAGCGGTGCTGGGACCATGACCATAGCTTTTTTTTCTCTGGCCCCTTGAGGTTAAAAATCTGCTCTACTAGAGGGGCCTATGTGTTTCTAGTCTGCTGGCTACAATACTGATAAAGGATGCCAGCAAAAACACTTTGGCATACAGGCAGTGAGTGGCCATATTCTCTGCTTGCACATGTGCCAGCAGCAGTGGGTGTCAGTAGGTCCCATGCACACACATGTTGGTGAAGCCACATGGTGCAAGCTGTGGCTGAATGCATGCAGGTGAATCAGCAGGCAGAGGCTGTGCATGAGTGTGCACCAGCTGGGGAGGACTGCAGATGGGTGCTCCCTGGTGAAAGCTCACCTGCAGTAGTCCTTCACCTGTTAGGCAGGGTCTGTTGGTAAAAGAGCTATAATGATAGCTGCAGGTAAGTTCCTCAGCTTAGCAGCTGAGGCTGTGCTGCAAGCAGGTGCAGCCAGGCAGGGACCCTGTGATAGAGCTACAGACTGGGGAGTACTCAGATCAGTCAGTCCCCATCACATGGGTAAGATAGCTCTACTCTGTCCAGGTATGGCAGCCTACAAAGGCTAAAGGCAACTAGAGGAGTATGGCAGCCCTTGAAGGATGGGTACCCAAGGTCATGCTGCACTGCAACCATTCCTGTGCCAAACATCTGGGCTCCATGCGGGCTGGAGTTCTTTCTCTGTTAACTCTCTGGGCAGTTCCTCCTGAGAGCTCATATGTCTGTGGGGGTCATGAGGTCTCCTGCAGCTAGTATTTCAGAGGTCCATGGCAAGAGTGGGCTGCTCCATGCCTATTTACTCACCCCTTCCCCAGGAGCTGCTTAGGGCCAAGAATGGGTCCTGGGGCTTGGCAGCTCCACGAAGGGTTTCCAGCTTCCTCCTTTTTTAGCCCAGAATCTGTGTCCTCCCTCCATCCACTATCAATGCCTTCTCTTTGATGATCTGTTTGGAGTGGGCCAGTCTACCTGATGGCTTGTTCTTTCCCAGTGGGAGAAGCTCTTCCCGCTGTACCTAGTTGGCCATTTTTACTCCCAATCTTAACTTTTTATTGTAGTGTCATGACTTTGTTTCTTGGGAGCATGTCAAGCATCACTAGTGGCACTTCATATGGGTCCCATGGTGTTATTCAAAGTTTATGGTATTGTACTAAACACGATGAAAAATACATGAGAACCATGAGAGATTAGTTTTTACTGTGATATGATATGCAGTTTACTGGAGAGACAAACTGCTCATGTAGTGATTATTAAATGTCACATGACATTCTAAGCACATACTCTCAACCCTTGAGCTCACCGCAACAGTAATGGAAGGCAGCTATAAAATTATACAATAGTACAGTATCTACTACAGTTAATTTTATGTTGTGATTTAGTACTGCATCTTTACATCTGTTTACATTACTCTAGACTGTTAATGGCTCCATGTGGAGTCTGTGTGCATATGTTTTGATAAATTTTAACTTTTTATACTAGATTTGTATATATTCATGGTAGTAAGTCATAAAATAGACTAATACCTACGTATATTTATGTATTGTGACATACTTCTTAAAATTTTTTTCAGTATTTCTAGTCTGTGCCATTTGCAATTTTTTGAGATTGTTACAAATTTCAAAAAACGTTCCAATATACTTATTTTTAAGAATCTATATGTAAGTAGATATGCACATTTCAAACCTGTTTATTTGTTGTTCAGTGGTCAACTATACATGCTAAATGAAAAAATATGATTAGTAAACTATTTCAACTTTGAGTATATGACATTTTAAAAACACATTATTATTCACTAGTCATTTTTTCTACTGTGTCCTGATAAACACTGTTAACATACCTCTCTTCTCAGCACCGCCCCCATAACCACATAAGCAGGGAGGGAAAATTAGCTGTGGGTCTAGATAGAACTGCACATTTAATGCAAAATTATGTGCTGAGGTAATTAGATCAATTATTAAAGATGACGACTAACAAAAATATCTACAGCTCTGATTGTTTTTTATCTATCACTTCCTTTTTCTCTGTAATTACCATCTTCTAGCCTGTTCAAAGCCCTATACAATCGAATTTCATGTCGTTAAATAACAATTATTTTTCCTTGAAAATCTACTTGTGAGGTTGGGGGCCGTGGCTTATGTCTGTAATCCCAGCACTTTGGGAGGCTGAGGGAGGTGGATCACCTAAGCTCAGAAATTCGAGACCAGCCTGGGCAACATGGTGAAACCCCACCTCTAGTAAAAGTACAATAATTAGCCGGGCATGGTGGTGCATGCCTGTAGTTCCAGCTCCTCAGGAGGCTGAGGTAGGAGGATCACTTGAGCCCGGGAGGTGGAGGTTGCAGTGAGCCTAGATCACACCACTGCATTCCAGCCTGGGCAATGGAGTGAGACACCATCTTAAAAAAATAAAAGAGGGAGAGAAAAGAAGAAGAACCAAAAATAAAGTAAAAAAAGAGAGAAAGCCTACTTTTTCTGATTTTCTTTGCCTTTTCAATTTGTTTTTTCCAGCTATCAACTTAGGAATCTGTTAATCTGAATTGGAAATGTAGATATCTAAAATCATTTACACCAAACATGCAGGTTTGACTAGTACATGTACATTTTCAATGCAAATGTTGAAGTCCTAGAATCTTTATTTTCTATAATTAGTAGACAATATCTCTTGGTTTTTAGCTCAGTACTGAAGGCTTACATAGCATGGCTTTCCTCTGCTAATATTCTCAACCTAAGTTAATTACTTACTGACTGTGTGCTAACGACCAAGTTAGTTAAATTCTCTGTTTCTCAGTTTCCTTTATGTATAAAATGGGAAAAATAATAATGCATCAAGGAGCTGTGGTGAGGATAAAATGAGCTAATATATGTAAAACATTTGGAAAATTTTCTGGCATATTTAAGTTTTCAATCAAAGCTATGTATTGTTATTATACTCTTTAATAGTATTATTATATTGTTGTTGTTGCTATTATAATTATTAAAGAGATATTTTCTTAATTACACAAAAATAGTCAAATGTAAAAGACACACCAAATGTTTTGGAGCAAAAGCTCACCACAATCTTCTTGAAAGTAGGTGCATAGTTTTTCTGGTACAGTTTCAGCTGTGAAAGCACCATGTATTTGGGTAAAAAACATCCTGATTACTTTTGGCAGTGAAACTAGATACATAAGCAAGTAAAAAATAAAAGCAGATACTCCAGTTAAGACAGGTTGGAGATACCCACCTGGCATCATTGCCATACTTGTGGCCCCCAGGGGTCTGCTTGGAACCCTGAAGTTTGCTCTAAGGAAGCCTATAGATACAGTGACTCAAATCATAGGGATTTGGGAGAAAGAATGAACTTCATGTGTATATATCATCAATATAAATACATTGGAAAAACAAGAACCAAAGACAAAAACCACATGATTATCTCAATAGATGCAGAAAAGGTCTTTGACAAAATTCAACAACCTTTATGCTAAAAACTCTCAATAAATTAGGTATTGATGGGACATATCTCAAAATAATAAGAGTTATCTATGACAAACCCACAGCCAATATCATACTGAATGGGCAAAAACTGGAAGCATTCCCTTTGAAAACTGGCACAAGACAGGGATGCCCTCTCTCACCACTCCTATTCAACATAGTGTTGGAAGTTCTGGCCAGGGCAATCAGGCAGGAGAAGGAAATAAAGGGTATTCAATTAGGAAAAGAGGAAGTCAAATTGTCCCTGTTTGCAGATGACATGATTGTATAACTAGAAAACCCCATTGTCTCAGCCCAAAATCTCCTCAAGCTGATAAGCTACTTCAGCAAAGTCTCAGGATACAAAATCAATGTACAAAAATCACAAGCATTCTTGTACACCAATCACAGACAAACAGAGAGCCAAATCATGAGTGAACTCCCATTCACAATTGCTTCAAAGAGAATAAAATACCTAGGAATCCAACTTACAAGGGATGTGAAGGACCTCTTCAAGGAGAACTAGAAACCACTGCTCAATGAAATAAAAGAGGATACAAACAAATGGAAGAACATTCCATGCTCATTTCCCAGCACCATTTATTAAATAGGGAATCCTTTCCCCATTGCTTGTTTTTGTCAGGTTTGTCAAAGATCAGATAGTTGTAGATATGCCGCATTATTTCTGAGGGCTCTGTTCTGTTCCATTGATCTATGTCTCTGTTTTGGTACCAGTACCATGCTATTTTGGTTACTGTAGCCTTGTAGTATAGTTTGAAGTCAGGTAGCATGATGCCTCCAGCTTTGTTCTTTTGGCTTGGATTGACTTGGCAATGTGGGCTCTTTTTTGTTTCCATATGAACTTTAAAGTAGTTTTTTCCAATTCTGTGAAGAAAGTCATTGGTAGCTTGATGGGGATGGCATTGAATCTATAAATTACCTTGGGCAGTATGACCATTTTCATGATATTGATTCTTCCAATCAAGCTACCAATGACTATTTGAATAAACAAACAAACAAGCAAAAAGAAAACTAGTAAAAACTTGCCTTAACTTCATCCTTCTTCTTTTCAATTTTTTTATTGTTTCTATTTATATCTTATTATATTATGCTTTGAAAAGACATTGTAGTTATTATTTTGATTGGTTCAACATTTAGTCTTTCTACTTAGGGTATAAGTAGTTTACACACCACAGTTACAGTGTTATAATATTCTGTGGTTTTTTTTGTGTACTTACTATTGCCAGCAAATTTCATACCTTCAGGTGATGGTTTATTGCTCATTAATGTGTTCTTCGTTCTGATTGAAGTACATCTTTTAGCATTTCTTGTAGGACAGGTCTGGTACTGATGAAATCTCTCAGCATTTCTTTGTCTGGGAAGGTCTTTATTTTTCCTTTATGTATGAATAATATTTTTGCTGAATATACTATTCTAGGTAAAAGTTTGTGTTTTTGTCTTTCCTTTAGCACTTTAAATATGTTGTGCCTCTTTCTCATGGCCTTTTAGATTTCCACTGAAACGTCTATTATCAGACATATTGGAACTTCATTGTATGTTTTTTTTTTTCTTTTCTCTTGCTGCTTTTGGTAACTTTTTCTCATCCTTGCTCTTTGGGACTTTAGTTGTTAACTGCTGTGAAGTAGTGTTATTTATATCAAATCTGCTTGGTATTCTCTAGCCTTCTTGTACTTGATATTAATATCTTTCACTAGATTTGGGAAGTTTTCTGTTATTATCCTTTTGAACAAACTTTTATCCTATCTCTTTCTCTACTTCCTCTGTAATGCCAATAACCCTTAGGTGTGCCCCTTTGAGGCTATTTTCTAGTTCCTGTAGGCATGCTTCATTGTCTTTTATTCTTTTTTCTTTGTCTTTTCTGAATGTGTATTTTCGAATAGCCTGTCTTCAAGCTCACTAATTATTTTTTCTGATTGATCAATTCTGCTATTAAATGACTGTTATGCATTCTTCAGTATGCCAATTGCATTCTTAACCTCCAGAATTTCTGCTTGATTCTTTTTAATCATTCTAATATCTTCATTAAATTTATATAATAAAATTTCTAAGTATTTCTCTGGAATATATTGATTTTCCTTAGCACAGCTATTTTGAATTCAAGGTATGAAAGGTCATATATCCCTGTTTCTCCAGGATTTTTCCCTGGTGCCTTTCTTAGTTCATTTGGTGAACTCGTGTTTTCCTGGACGGTGTTCATGCTAGTAGATTTTCTTTGGTGTCTAGACATTGTAGAGTTAGATATTTATTGTAGTCTTTACTGTTTCAACTTATTTGTAGCTGTCCTTGGGATGCTTTCCAGATATTTGAAAGGACTTTGGTGTTTTGATATAATCTGTTTTTGCTTTAGGGTGCACCTGAATTCCAGTAATGCTGTGGTCCTTGCAGACTTGGAGCAATACCACCTTGATGATCTTGGACAGGTCTGGGAGAATTCTCCGGATTACCAGGCAGAGACTCTTGTTCTATTTTCTTACTGTCTTTTAAACATGCAGAGTCTTCTCTCTGTTCTTAGCCACCTAAAGCTAAGAGTGGAGTGACACAAGCACTGCAGTGGACACCACCACCATGACTGCACTGGGTCATACCCGAAGCCAACACAGCACTTGGCTTCACCCAAGGCCTGCTATAACCACTCCCTTTCTGATGAATATGTTTATTCAAAGCCCTGAGGCTCTACAATTAGCAGGTGGCAAAGCCAGCTAGCCCTGTTTCCTTCCCTTTAAAGTAGCAATGTCTAGGCCCTGGGCAGGTCCAAATATTCTGTCCAGGACTCAGAAATTTGAGTCAAAAACATTAAAAGTCTACCTGGTATTATATTGCACTACAGCTCATCTGGCACTCAAACCACAAGATGCAGTCCTTCCCACTTTTCCCTCTGCTTTCCAAAGGCATGGGAGCCTCATCCCATAACCACTGCCGCCCAAGTCCTTGAGAAGTCCTGTCAGACTACTACTGTTGTTTCCTTAAGCACCAAGGTCTCTTAAGTCAGCTTGTCATGAATGCTGCCGGCCTTGGGGACTCACCTTTCAGGACAGTGGGCTCCCCTCTGGCTGACAGCAGGTCCAGAAATGCCATCAAAGAGTCAAGTCCTAGAATTGCAAACTCCAAAAGCCTGTTTGGTGCTGTATCTTCCTGTGATAGTGTTGGTACCTAAGGTGCAAGATAAAGTCCCCTTTGCTTTTTTTTCTGCTTTTCACAAGAAGAAAGAGTTTTGCTGTGTAGCAAATTTAGTTGGTAATGTGCTGAGTCTCATCTTGAAGCCAGCAAGTCTCAGAGGCTCACGAAGGCCCTCAGTGTAGTACCTGAGTGTTGCTACTGGTTATTCAGGGCCCAAGGGCTCCTCAGTTAGCAGTGACAAATGCTGGCAGGCCTGGGTCCTTTCCTTCAAGGCAGCGTGTTCCCTCCTGGCCCAGGGTGTGTCTAGAAATTTCATCTGGGAGCTAAGGCCTGGAACGGGGGCCTCTTGACTCTGACTGGTGCCCTATCCTGCTGTGACTGACCCGGTATCCAAGATGCAAGACAAAGTCCTCCCCACTCTTCTCCCTTCATGCAAATGAAGGAGTCTCTTTTAGAGCAGAAAGAAGGGATCTCTTTGAGAGTCTTAATTTGTGCTGCCTGGGGTTGGGAAAGGGTGATGCCAGCACACCCTTGGCTGCCCCAGCTGGTGTCTCAGTATGTCTCATGCCCCACCCCCCTAGTCCACTTTCTCTAGGCCTAGCACAGCCCTAAGACTTGCCTAAAATTTGTAGTCCTTATGGCCTAGACTACATTTTAAGTTTATGTAGAGACTGAGAACACTTTGGCTTTTGTCAATGGCAACGTTTGCAGACACTCAAGTTTTTATTACTGGGATGGGCAATTCCCTTCTGATTGGATTAAATGCTTCTTCTATGGGTAGTCATCAGCTGAGTTTGATCTGATTTTCCTTTCTGCTCTAACAGAACAGTAATGAGTTTAATGCCTCACAATTACTGTGTTCTTCCTCCCCCAGCACCCAGAGAAGCTCTCTGTACCATGCAGCTGCTTCTGGGGTGGAGAAGGGTTAGCCTCCATGATTCAAGACTATTTTTTTCGATCTCTTCAATGCCTCTTTCACCAATATGAAGTTAAATCCTGGTAATATAAGTGCTCATCTAATTTTTTTAATAAGATGCTTTACTTTTCTGCAAAGACAGTTTTTAATTTGGTGTCCTTGCAGGGGTAGATGGGGACCATTGGTGGAATTTTCTTAATTGTCATCTTGTACCACATCTCTATGACAATACTTTTTTTTTTTATTATACTTTAGGGTTTTAGGGTACATGTGCACAATGTGCAGGTTTGTTACATATGTATCCATGTGCCATGTTGATTTCCTGCACCCATTAACTCGTCATTTAGCATTAGGTGTATCTCCTAATGCTGTCCCTCCCCCCTCCCCCAACCCCACAACAGTCCCCGGAGTGTGATGTTCCCCTTCCTGTGTCCATGAGTTCTCATTGTTCAATTCCCACCTATGAGAGAGAACATGCGGTGTTTGGTTTTTTGTCCTTGCGATAGTTTACTGAGAATGATGTTTTCCAGTTTCATCCATGTCCCTACAAAGGACACGAACTCATCATTTTTTATGGCTGCATAGTATTCCATGGTGTATATGTGCCACATTTTCTTAATCCAGTCTATCGTTGTTGGACATTTGGGTTGGTTCCAACTCTTTGCTATTGTGAATAGTGCCGCAATAAACATACGTGTGCATGTGTCTTTATAGCAGCATGATTTATAGTCCTTTGGGTATATACCCAGTAATGGGATGGCTGGGTCAAATGGTATTTCTAGTTCGAGATCCCTGAGGAATCGCCACACTGACTTCCACAATGGTTGAACTAGTTTACAGTCTCACCAACAGTGTAAAAGTGTTCCTATTTCTCCACATCCTCTCCAGCACCTGTTGTTTCCTGATTTTTTAATGATGGCCATTCTAACTGGTGTGAGATGGTATCTCACTGTGGTTTTGATTTGCATTTCTCTGATGGCCAGTGATGATGAGCATTTCTTCATGTGTTTTCTGGCTGCATAAATGTCTTCTTTTGAGAAGTGTCTGTTCATGTCCTCTGCCCACTTTTTGATGGGGTTGTTTGTTTTTTTCTTGTAAATTTGTTTGAGTTCATTGTAGATTCTGGATATTAGCCCTTTGTCAGATGAGTAGGTTGCAAAAATTTTCTCCCATTCTGTAGGTTGCCTGTTCATTCTGATGATAGTTTCTTTTGCTGTGCAGAAGCTCTTTAGTTTAATGAGATCCCATTTGTCAATTTTGGCTTTTGTTGCCATTGCTTTTGGTGTTTTAGACATGAAGTCCTTGACCACGCCTATGTCCTGAATGGTATTGCCTAGGTTTTCTTGTAGGATTTTAATGGTTTTAGGTCTAACATATAAGTCTTTAATCCATCTTGAATTAATTTTTGTATAAGGTGTAAGGAAGGGATCCAGTTGCAGCTTTCTACATATGGCTAGCCAGTTTTCCCAGCACCATTTATTAAATAGGGAATCCTTTCCCCATTTCTTGTTTTTGTCAGGTTTGTCAAAGATCAGATAGTTGTAGCTAAGCGGCATCATTTCTGAGGGCTCTGTTCTGTTCCATTGATCTATGTCTCTGTTGTGGTACCAGTACCATGCTGTTTTGGTTACTGTAGCCTTGTAGTATAGTTTAAAGTCAGGTAGCGTGATGCCTCCAGCTTTGTTCTTTTGGCTTAGGATTGACTTGGCGATGCGGGCTCTTTTTTGGTTCCATATGAACTTTAAAGTAGTTTTTTCCAATTCTGTGAAGAAAGTCATTGGTAGCTTGATGGGGATGGCACTGAATCTATAAATGACCTTGGGCAGTATGGCCATTTTCACGATATTGATTCTTCCAACCCATGAGCATGGAATGTTCTTCCATTTGTTTGTATCCTCTTTTATTTCATTGAGCAGTGGTTTGTAGTTCTCCTTGAAGAGGTCCTTCACATCCCTTGTAAGTTGGATTCCTAGGTATTTTATTCTCTTTGAAGCAATTGTGAATGGGAGTTCACTCATGATTTGGCTCTCTGTTTGTCTGTTATTGGTGTACAAGAATGCTTGTGATTTTTGTACATTAATTTTGTATCCTGAGACTTTGCTGAAGTTGCTAATCAGCTTAAGGAGATTTTGGGCTGAGATGATGGGGTTTTCTAGATATACAATCATGTCATCTGCAAACAGGGACAATTTGACTTCCTCTTTTCCTAATTGAATACCTTTTATTTCCTTCTCCTGCCTGATTGCTCTGGCCAGAACTTCCAGCACTATGTTGAATAGGAGTGGTGAGAGAGGGCATCCCTGTCTTGTGCCAGTTTTCAGAGGGAATGCTTCCAGTTTTTGCCCATTCAGTATGATATTGGCTGTGGGTTTGTCATAGATAGCTCTTATTATTTTGAGATACGTCCCATCAATACCTAATTTATTGAGAGTTTTTAGCATAAAGGTTGTTGAATTTTGTCAAAGGCCTTTTCTGCATCTATTGAGATAATCATGTGGTTTTTGTCTTTGGTTCTGTTTATATGCTGGATTACATTTATTGATTTGCGTATGTTGAACCAGCCTTGCATCCCAGGGATGAAGCCCACTTGATCATGGTGGATAAGCTTTTTGATGTGCTGCTGGATTCGGTTTGCCAGTATTTTATTGAGGATTTTTGCATCAATGTTCATCAAGGATATTGGTCTGAAATTCTCTTTTTTGGTTATGTCTCTGCCAGGTTTTGGTATCAGGACGATGCTGGCTTCATAAAATGTGTTAGGGAGGATTCTCTCTTTTTCTATCGATTGGAATAGTTTCAGAAGGAATGGTACCAGTTCCTCCTTGTACCTCTGGTAGAATTCAGCTGTGAATCCATCAGGTCCTGGACTCTTTTTGGTTGGTAAGCTATTGATTATTGCCACAATTTCAGAACCTGTTATTGGTCTATTCAGAGATTCAACTTCTTCCTGGTTTAGTCTTGGGAGGGTGTATTTGTCGAGGAATTTATCCATTTCTTCTAGATTTTCTAGTTTATTTGCATAGAGGTGTTTGTAGTATTCTCTGATGGTAGATTGTATTTCTGTGGGATCGGTGGTGATATCCCCTTTTTCGTTTTTTATTGCATCTATTTGATTCTTCTCTCTTTTCTTCTTTATTAGTCTTGCTAGCGGTCCATCAATTTTGTTGATCTTTTCAAAAAACCAGCCCCTGGATTCATTAATTTTTTGAAGGGTTTTTTGTGTCTCTATTTCCTTCAGTTCTGCTCTGATTTTCGTTATTTCTAGCCTTCTGCTAGCTTTTGAATGTGTTTGCTCTTGCTTTTCTAGTTCTTTTAATTGTGATGTTAGGGAGTCAATTTTGGATCTTTCCTGCTTTCTCTTGTGGGCATTTAGTGCTATAAATTTCCCTCTACACACTGCTTTGAATGTGTCCCAGAGATTCTGGTATGTTGTGTCTTTGTTCTCGTTGGTTTCAAAGAACATCTTTATTTCTGCCTTCATTTCATTATGTACCCAATAGTCATTCAGGAGCAGGTTGTTCAGTTTCCATGTAGTAGAGCGGTTTTTAGTGAGTTTCTTAATCCTGAGTTCTAGTTTGATTGCACTGTGGTCTGAGAGACAGTTTGTTATAATTTCTGTTCTTTTACATTTGCTGAGGAGAGCTTTACTTCCAACTATGTGGTCAATTTTGGAATAGGTGTGGTGTGGTGCTGAAAAAAAATGTATATTCTGTTGACTTGGGGTGGAGAGTTCTGTAGATGTCTATTAGGTCCACTTTATGTAGAGCTGAGTTCAATTCCTGGATATCCTTGTTAACTTTCTGTCTCGTTGATCTGTCTAATGCTGACAGTGGGGTGTTAAAATCTCCCATTATTATTGTGTGGGAGTTTAAGTCCCTTTGTAGGTCACTCAGGACTTGCTTTATGAATCTGGGTGCTCCTGTGTTGGGTGCATATATATTTAGGATAGTTAGCTCTTCTTGTTGAATTGATCCCTTTACCATTATGTGATGGCCTTCTTTGTCTCTTTTGATCTTTGTTGGTTTAAAGTCTATTTTATCAGAGACTAGGATTGCAACCCCTGCCTTTTTTTGTTTTCCAGTTGCTTGATAGATCTTCCTCCATCCCTTTATTTTGAGTCTATGTGTGTCTCTGCACGTGAGATGGGTTTCCTGAATACAGCACACTGATGGGTCCTGACTCCTTATCCAGTTTGCCAGTCTGTGTCTTTTGATTGGAGCATTTAGCCCATTTACATTTAACGTTAATATTGTTATGTGTGAATCTGATCCTGTCATTATGATGTTAGTTGGTTATTTTGCTCGTTAGTTGCTATAGTTTCTTCCTAGTCTCGATGGTCTTTACAATTTGGCATGTTTTTGCAGTGGCTGGTACCGGTTGTTCCTTTCCATGTTTAGTGCTTCCTTCAGGAGCTCTTTTAGGGCAGGCCTGGTGGTGACAAAATCACTCAGCGTTTGCTTGTCTGTAAAGTGTTTTATTTCTCCTTCACTTATGAAGCTTAGTTTGGCGGGATAGGAGATTCTGGGTTGAAAATTCTTTTCTTTAAGAATGTTGAATATCGGCCCTCACTCTCTTCTGGCTTGTAGAGTTTCTGCTGAGAGATCAGCTGTTAGTCTGATGGGCTTCCCTTTGTGGGTAACCTGACCTTTCTCTCTGGCTGCCCTTAACATTTTTTCTTTCATTTCAACTTTGGTGAATCTGACAATAATGTGTCTTGGAGTTGCCCTTCTCAAGGAGTATCTTTGTGGCGTTCTTTGTATTTCCTGAATCTGAATGCTGGCCTGCCTTGCTAGATTGGGGAAGTTCTCCTGGATAATATCTTGCAGAGTGTTTTCCAACTTGGTTCCATTCTCCCCATCATTTTCAGGTACACCAATCAGACGTAGATTTGGTCTTTTCACATAGTCCCAAATTTCTTGGAGGCTTTGTTCATTTCTTTTTATCCTTTTTTCTCTAAACTTCCCTTCTCTCTTCATTTCATTCATTTCATCTTCCATCAGCGATACCCTTTCTTCCAGTTGATTGCATCTGCTACTGAGGCTTCTGCAATCTTCGCGTAGTTCTCGAAACTTGGCTTTCAGCTCCATCAGCTCCTTGAAGCCCTTCTCTCCATTGGTTATTCTAGCTATCCATTCTTCTAATTTTTTTTCAAAGTTTTTAACTTCTTTGCTGTTGTTTTGAATTTCCTCTCGTAGCTCAGAGTAGTTTGATCGTCTGAAGCCTTCTTCTCTCAACTCATCAAAGTCATCCTCCATCCAGCTTTGTTCCATTGCTGGTGAGGAACTGCATTCCTTTGGAGGAGGAGAGGTGCTCTGTTTTTTAGAGTTTCCAGTTTTTTTGGTCTGTTTTTTCCCCATCTTTGTGGTTTTATGTACTTTTTGTCTTTGATGATGGTGATGTACAGATGGGTTTTTGGTGTGGATGTCCTTTCTGTTTGTTAGTTTTCCTTCTACCAGACAGGACCCTCAGCTGCAGGTCTGTTGGAGTTTACTAGAGGTGCACTCCAGATCCTGTTTGGCTGGGTGTCAGCAGCGCTGGCTGCAGAACAGCAGATTTTCGTGAGACCACAAATTCAGCTGTCTGATAGTTCCTCTGAAAGTTTTGTCTCAGAGAAGTACCGGGTTGAATGAGGTGTCAGTCTGTCCCTACTGGGGGGGTGCCTCCCAGTTAGGCTGCTCAGGGGTGAGGGACCCACTTTAGGAGGCAGTCTGACCGTTCTCAGATCTCCAGCTGCGTGCTGGGAGAACCACTACTCTCTTCAAAGCTGTCAGTCAGACAGGGACATTTAAGTCTGTGGAAGTTCTTGCAGAGTTTTTGTTTGTCTGTGCCCTGCCCCCAGAGGTGGAGCCTACAGAGGCAGGCAGGCCTCCTTGAGCTGTGGTGGGCTCCACCCAGTTCGAGCTTCCTGGCTGCTTTGTTTACCTAAGCAAGCCTGGGCAATGGCGGGCGCCCCTCCCCCAGCCTCGCTGCCGCCTCGCAGCTTGATCTCAGACTGCTGTGCTAGCAATTAGCGAGACTCCGTGGGCATAGGACCCTCCGAGCCAGGTGCGGGACACAATCTCCTAGTGTGCCATTTTCCAGGCCCTTTGGAAAAGCGCAGTATTAGGATGGGACTGACCAGATATTCCAGGTGCCGTCTGTTACCCCTTTCTTTGACTAGGAAAGGGAACTCCCTGACCCCTTGCACTTCCCGAGTGAGGGAATGCCTCGCCCTGCTTCGGCTCGCGCACAGTGCGCTTCACCGACTGTCCTGCACCCACTGTTAGGCACTCCCTAGTGAGATGAAACCGGTACCTCAAGCAGAAATGCAGAAATCACCGTCTTCTATGTCGCTGGGGCTGGGAGCTGGAGACCGGAGCTGTTCCTATTCGGCCATCTCTATGACAATACTTTAGATTCAGCTTTATAACTTAAGTAAGTGAGAAAGAGTATATTATTTTTATACTTTTAGATTCATCCAAAGCACTATATGTACGGATATTTTTAATCTATTCTTTACATCATTCTCCTTAATAATATCCTATCACTTTACTTTTGCAGATGACTACCTGTAATATACAGTAGCATTGCTGTTCAATTTTTTGCATTATTAAGTTGCCTTACTTTATTGTGAATGTACCTCTTTTTGTGCTTTGCTCAGTATTTGAGTAAAGTGTTTGTGATGGTTAATATTGAGTGTCAACTTGACAGGATTGAAGGATGCAAAGTATTGTTCCTGGGTGTGTTGGTGATGGTGTTGCCAAAAGAGATTAACATTTGAATCAGTGGACTGGAAGAGGTAGACCACTTTCAGTCTGGGTGGGCACAATCTCATCAGCTTTCAGCATAGTTAGAATAAAGTAGGCAGAAGAATGTGGAAGGACTAGACTTGCTGAATCTTCTGGCCTTGATCTTTCTCCTATGCTGGATGCTTCCTGCCCTCGAACATCAGACTCCAAGTTCTTCAGCTTTTGGACCCTTGGACTTACACTGGTGGTTTGCCAAAGGCTCTCACGCCTTCGGCCACAGACTGAAGGCTGCACCATTGGCTTTCCTACTTTTGAGGCTTTAGAACTTGGTCTGGCTTTTTTGCTCCTCAGCTTGCAGGTGACCTATTGTGGGACTTCACCTTGTGATTTTGTGAGTCAATACTCTTTAATAAACTTCCTTTCATATATACATCTATCCTCTTAGTTCTGTCCTTCTAGAGAACCCTGACAAATATAAGTTTTGGTACCAGAAGTAGTCCTAAAAGAACATAATTTTAAGACGGAGTCCTTTAGTTGGTTTTGGGGTTTCTGGAGTTGGCTGCTTAATATGATTAGACCCCAAAATGCTAAGGACTATACTTCTAATGGTGTGAAGAACACTGACAGCACATGGCATGAACTGTTTAGAGAGTTATGGAAAATAAATGCATTTCATACTCTTCATTCGTCGCTCATAAGAGGCAAGGAGTTTAGTGACTCTATACATAATACCTTTGACCATATGTGGAGAACCAAAAATGATAATGACATTGGTTGGGTGCTCCTAAGTTCACTGAACAATGTGATGAAAGAAAATAATGAACTCACTAATCCTATCTCCCGGCTCCAGAAGCACATACTGAGCCTCAAATCTTTTAAGATTGCCATGAGTGAGAGTCTTATCTCCAGCAGAGAAAGAGTGGAAATTGTGAAAAATCAGACACAAACTCCTATCATGCAAGTGGCTGACCTGCAAGGAAAGGTGTATGCACAGCCTTGCCCGTTGTCTACTGTTAAAGTAAGGGCATCGATTGGAAAAGAATGGGACCTTGCAACTTGGAATGGGGACATGTGGGAGGACCCTGATGAGGCTGGGGGCACTGAGCTCCTAAATTCTGATGAGCCCTTTTTGCCAGAGGAAATAGCCGCCCCGCTTCCAGAGGTGGCAGCTTCCCCTCCCCAACCCATGCTGCCATCAGCCTTTCCACCTTTGTCTGAGGAGGGTAGCCATGCACTGCCTGAGGCAACAGTGGTGGCATCCCCGAGTCAGTGGCCAGGCAAGACAATGCTGATTCTCCTCAGGACTCACCCTCAATACCTTGTTTGCTTCTAGACCTATAACAAGACTCAAGTCCCAGCAGGACCCTACAGGTGAGGTTCAGAGTGTGACCCACCAGGAGGTACACTACACTCCAAAAAAACTGTGTTTTCCAATTTATATAAGCAGATATCTAGAGAACAGGCATGGAATGGATATTAAGGGTGTGGGATAATGGTGGAAGGAACATAAAGTTGGATCAGGCCGAATTTATTGATATGGGCCCACTAACCAGGGATCTTGCATTTAATGTTACAGCTTGGGAGTTAAGAAAAGGTTCTAATAGTTTATTTGCTTGGTTAGCTGAAATATGGAGCAAAAGGTGGCCTACTGTGAGCAAGCTGGAAATGCCTGATCTCCCTTGGTTTAATGTAGAGGAAGGGATCCGAAGGCTAAGGGACATTAGAATGCCAGCTTCCAATCTCACTTCCACCTGGGAAGGTCCAGAAGTCATACCCTCTGCCAGTATAGATTTGTGAGGGAAATATCTGCATTTTTTTTTTTTTGAGACAGAGTCTCACTTTATCTCCCAGGCTGGAGTGAAATGACGTGATCTCGGCTCACTGCAACCTCTGCGCCCCTGGGGTTCAAGCAGTTCTCCTGCCTCAGCCTCCCGAGTAGCTGGGATTATAGGCACCCACCACCATGCCCAGCTAATTTTTGTATTGCTAGTAGAGGCAGGGTTCCTCCATGTTGGCCAGGCTGGTCTGGAACTCCTGACCTCACGTGATCCACCTGCCTCAGCATCCCAAAGTTCTAGGATTACAGGTGTGAGCCACAATGCCCGTCTGCATCTGCATTTTTGAAGAGCAATGTGATTGCTCTTCTCTGTGTGCCAGATCTTACAGTGGGAACCACACTCACTCATTTAGAAACTTTAAATGCAATGGGAATAATTGGATCCAGAGGCGGCGGGAGCCAGGTGGTGGCACTCATCCATCAAAGGCAAGGTGGGCATAGTTACTGTAATGGACAGCAGAGGCAAAGCAGCAGTCAGAATAGTCTGACTCATGTAGAGCTCAGGCATTGGCTAATTAATCACGGTGTTCCTAGAAGTGAAGTTGATAGGAAGCCTACTGCATTATTAATTTATTTAAGCAGAAAACTTCCAGTTCCAGTGGATGAAGGACGAATTTGAATTATAAAAATAGAGAATTGTGGCTTCTCAATCAATTTCCAAACTTGAACCAGTTCACAGACCCAGAACCCCTTGAATAAAGAGGAGGCTGGCTCCCCTTGAGGAAGGACCCCATTACACTACTGACAATTTATGTTGTTAATCTTTCCCCCATCCTTCCCCAAGGAAACCTCTGGCCTTTTACCAGAGTAATTGTGCACTGGGGAAAGGGGAGTAATCAGACCTTTTGGGGCTACTGGACACTGTCTCTGAGCTGATGTTGATTCCATGGAACACAAAATGTCATTGTGGTCCTCCAATTAAAGTAGGGGCTTATGGGGGTCAGGTAGTTAGTGGAGGTTTAGCTGAAGTCCAACTTACAGTGGGTCCAGTGTGTCCCTGCCTCATCCTGTCATCATTTCCCCAGTGTCGGAATGCATAAATGACATAGACTTACTTAGCAGCTGGCAGAATCCCGGCATTGGATTCCTGACTGGTAGGGTGAGGGCTATTCTGATGGAAAGGGCAAAATGGAAGACAATAGACCTGCCTCTCCCTAGAAAAATCATAAAAAGAAAAACTATCCTATCCCTGGAAGGATTGCAGAAATTAATGCAACCATCAAAGACTTGAAAGACACAGGGGTAGTGATTCCCACCACATCCCCATTCAATTCTCCTATTTGGCCTGTGCAGAAGACAGATGGATCTTGGAGAATGACAGTGGATTATTATAAGCTTAACCAAGTGGTGACTCCAATTGCAGCTGCTGTACCAGATGTGGTTCATTGCTTGAACAAATTAACACATCTCCTGGTAACTGGTATGCAGCCATTGATTTGGAAACTGCCTTTTTCTCCATTCCTGTCCATAAGGCCCACCAGAAGCAATTCGTCTTCTGCTGGCAAGGCCAATAATATACCTTCACTGTCCTATCTCAGGGGTATATCAACTCTTGGCTTTGTGCCATAATCTTGTTCACAGAGATTGTGATTGCTTTTCCCTTCCACAAGCTATCACACTGGTCCATTACATTGATGACATTATGTAAATTGGATCCAGTGAGCAAGAAGTAGCAAACACACTGAACTTATTGGTGAGACACTAGCGTGCCAGGAGATGGGAAATAAATCTGACAAAAATTCAGGGAACTTCTACCTCAGTGAAATTTCTAGGGGTCCAGTGGGGTGGGGCCTGTCAAGATAGATAGATATTCCTTCTAAGGTGAAGGATAAGTTGCTGCATTTGCCCCCTCCTATAACCAAGGAAGAGGCCTAACTCCTAATGGGCCTATTTGCATTTTGGAGGCAACATATTCCTCATTTGGGTGTGTTACTCCAGCCCATTTATCGAGTGACCCAAAAGGCTGCCAGTTTTGAGTGGGGTCCAGAACAGGAGAAGGCTCTGCAAAAGGTCCAGGCTGCTGTGCAAGCTGCTCTGCCACTTGGGACATATGACCCTACATATCCAATGTTGCTTGAGGTGTCAGTGGCACATAAGAATGTTGTTTGAAGAATTTGGCAGGCCCCCATAGGTGAATCACAGTGGACACCTGTAGGATTTTGGAGCAAGGCCTTGCCATCTTCTGCAGATAACTACTCTCCTTTTGAGAGACAGCTCTTGGCCTGTTACTGGGCTTTGGTAGAAACTGAATGTTTGACTGTGGGTCATCAAATCACTATGCAACCTGAACTGCCTATCAGGAACTGGGTGCTTTCATTACTCATCTATTCATAAAGCAGGTCATGCACAGCAGCATTCCATCATCAAATGGAAGTGGGATATATGTGATTGGGCTTGAGCAGGTCCTGAGGGTGCAAGTAAGTTACATGAGGAAGTGGCTCAAATGCCCCACTCCCGCCACCATGCTTTCTCTCCCTCAGCCTACACCAATGGCCTCATGGGGAATTTCCTATGATCAGTTGACAGAAGAAGAGAAGACTACGGCCTGGTTTACAAATGGTTCTGCATGATATGCAGGCACCACCCAAAAGTGGACAGCTGCAGCACTACAGCCTCTTTCTAGGATACCCTTGAAGGACAGTGACAAAGGGATATCTTCCCAGTGGGCAGAATTTCGAGCAGTGTACCTGATTGTGCACTTCGCATGGATGGAGAAATGGCCACATGTGTGATTATATAATGATTCATGGGCTTGTAGCCAATGTTTTGGCTGGATGGTCAGGGACTTGGAAGAAGCATGATTGGAAAACTTGTGACAAAGAAATCTGGAGAAGAGGTATGTGAATGAACCTCTCCAAGTGGGCACAAGCTGTTAAGATATTTGTATCTCATGTGAGTGATCACCAAAGATGACCTCAGCAGAGGAGGATTTTAATAATCAAGTGGATAGGATGACTTGATCTGTGGACACTGCTCAGAGTGTTTCCTCAGCCACCCCTGTTATTGCCCAATGGGGCCATGAGCAAAGTGGTCATGGTGGCAGGGATGGAGGTTATACATGAAATCAACAACACGGACTTCCACTCACTCACTGAGACTGACTTGGCTACGGCCACTGCTGAGTGCCCAATTTGCCAGCAGCAGAGACCAACACTGAGCACCATTCTTTGGGGTGATCAGCCAGCTACTTGGTGGCAGGTTGATTATATTGGACCTCTTCCATCATGGAAAGGGCAGCAGTTTGTCCTCACCAGAACAGACAGTCCAGATATGGGTTTGCCTATCCTGCACACAATGCTTCTGCCAAGACTACCATCCAAGGATTCACCTTGTCCACTGTCATGGTGTTCCAGATAGTATTGCCTCTGACCAAGACACTCACTTTGTTAACAAAGAAGTGCAGCAGTGGGCTCATGCTCATGGAATTCATTGGTCTTACCATGTTCCCCCTTATCCTGAAGCAGCTGGATTGATAGAACGGTGGAATGTTCTTCTGAAGTCACAATTACAATGCCAACTAGGTGACAGTACTTTGCAGGGCTGGGACAAAGTTCTCCAGAAGGCCGTGTATGCTCTGGATCAGTGTCAAATATGTGGCATTGTTTCTCCCATAGCCAGGATTCGCAGGTCCAGGAATCAAAGGGTGGAAGTGGAAGTGGCACCACTCACCATCACCCTTAGTGACCCATTAACAAAATTTTTGCTTCCTGCTCCCAGGATATCACATTCTGCTGGCCTAAATGTCTTAGTTCCAGAAGAAGGACCACTGCCACCAGGAGACACAACAATTCCATTAAACTGCAAGTTAAGATTGCCATCTGACCACTTTGGGCTCCTCCTACCTCTCACCAACAGGCTAAGAAGGGAGTTACAGTGTTGGCTGGAGTGATTGACTCAGACTACCAAGTCTACTACTCCACAATGGAGGTAAGGAAGAGTGTGCATGGAATACAGGAGATCCCTTAGGACGTCTCTTAGTATTACCATGCCCTGTGATTAAGGTCAATGGGAAACTACAACAACCCAATCCAGGCAGGTCTAAAAATGACCCAGACCCTTCTGAAATGAAGGTTTAGGTCACTCCATCAGGTAAAAAATCATGACCTGCTGAGGTGCTCACCGAAGGCAAAGGGAATACAGAATGGGTAGTAGAAGAAGGTAGTCATCAGTACCAGCTGCAACCACATGACCAGCTGCAGATACGAGGACTATAATTGTCATAAGCATTTCCTCTTTATTTTGTTAAGAACATGTTTGGGCATGTATACATTTGTACTAAGATAATATCTTTATTTTATTTCCTTTATTTTTCCTTTATCATGTGACATAAGATTTATTGATTTCATATCAACATTTAAGTGTTGTTAACTTTATGTAATGGCATTTAGGTTAAGGATTAGTGTGCTTCCCATTGTATGAAAGATAGCTGTATTATATTAGGTGTAATGATGACCTTACTACTGTCTTTATTTGAAGGTTATATATGATTTCAGGAGGTGTGTATGGGTACAAGTTGACAAGGGGTTCAAGTTGACTTGGAATGGTTAATATTGAGTGTTAACTTGATTGGATTGAAGGATGCAAAGAATTGTTCCTGGATGTGTCTGTGAGAGTGTTGCCAAAGGAGATTAACATTTGAGTCAGTGGACTGGGAGAGGCAGACTCACCCTTAATCTGGGTGGGCACCATCTAATCAGCTGCCAGGGTGGCTAGAATAATGCAGGCAGAAGAAAGTGGAATGGGGAAACTTGTTGAGTCTTCTGGCCTTCATCTGTCTCCTGTGCTGAGTGCTTCCTGCCCTGGAACATCAGACTCCAAATTCTTCAGCTTTTGGACTCTTAGACTTACTGTGGTTTGCCAGGGGCTCTCATGCCTTCGACCACAGACTGAAGGCTGCACTGTTGGCTTTCCCACTTTTGAGGTTTTGGAAATCAGACTGGCTTCCTCCCTCCTCAGAGGCTTGCAGATGGCCTGTTGTGGGACTTCACCTTGTGATAGTCAATACTCCTTAATAAACTCCCTTTCATATATATATATATATATATATCCTATTAGTCCTGTCCCTCTAGAGAACTCTGACTAATACAGTGTCAAAAGTGAAAAGTTGTTAATCTCTGACAAAACCATGCCCTACACCAGAAGTAGATACAGATCTAACAAGGAATACTGGTATAAAATTTTACATATTTTCTCAGGAGTGACATTGACACCGTATCTCATTATTAAAGCACCATAATTGCTCTGAATATTAGAGTTTGATACATTCATGAATTTTTTTCTGTAAGAAAAAGTGAACAGAGGCTTACTGTAGATTCATTATGCTTAACAAAAGAGCTTTGAGAGAATGGTGTATAAGAGATAAAAATGAAAAGTACAGAAATATTTATCAAAATATGTCACTGTTTTCAATACCAAGACAGCAAGAAAAGGATGGTAAGCACAGTTAGGAGTGCTGCAATGAGTTCATCAATTGTTCCTTGCATGAAATCCAAATTATACTTTTTCACATATGTGCCTTGAGTACCTCAAAAAAATGATGCTAGGTGTCTCCGTCTTTCTAGGTACTTGTTAATTTTTAACCTGAGAGTAGAAGATATACATTGAATTTTTATTTAACTGGCTTTTTAAAAGGTTTAATTACCTACCCTTAACATTTGGGTTCATCTAACAGTGTTGTTATTTTGGATTATTTAATATTACTTGTTGAGGGTAGCAATTCTTGGCCAGTTAAGAAGTATCCCTGGGCTTATCCATGTAAAGTTTGTTAGTTAATTGCCAAAGTCTGTTGGTTATTTAGAGCAGTGAATTGGTTGAGAATTTTTCTGATTTTTCCTCATCTTTTTCTTTTGCATTCACAAATGTTAATGTAAATAGATAGTTCTAGGCGTATCTTTGTGTTCTATTGATGTTTGTACACTGTACATGGTAATCTGTGCCTACCGCTATTCTGTCTCACATGTTATATATCAGTTCAAAATGAAAAAGATTGTGTTAAACCTTCAGAATACAGGATGAAACACCTATGTTAAATGAATGCTTAAGATTTGCAAGACATACACTACTAAACATACCATAACCTTTATCCTAAAAAAATGTAGACTTTTATAGGGAAGATAGTTGCACATAAATAACTATGATGTAAGGCCAAACATTTAAACACTATAAAAACCATAAGACAGGTATAAACAAACAAATTATAATAATTGGTAAAATCAGGAAAAGCTTCACAATGATTGAGTAATAATTTTTAAAAGTGGAAAGAAAGGTAAAGAACATTCTATGTTGTGGTAGAAAAATAAACAATGTCAGAAGGATTAAATGTACTAATTGCTTAGTAATGAGTCGTTTATTATTTCTAAAAGGAAGCGGTCTATGACTTGGTGAATGACAAAGAATAATGTCAAGAAAGACAGCTTTCTTACCAGTAATTAAGTGGGTTATTAACAGTTACTAACATTCAGTAAATTACCAAAGATAACAGAGGACTATAATTCGATATTGTAAGGAGTTTGTCTTATTCGATGTGTGGTAACACTGCATCACTTCTTCCATACATGCAAACACAGACAGTTGGAACTGTCGGTTTTCAGAAAATGCGTTTTATTATCAACATGTCATTTATATTATTTTCATTGTTTCCAAAAGCTGATTTTCTGTTAGTACAGTTTGTAAAAAATTGTTAAGAAATACATTTATATTATTGACAAGACAAAATATTGTAAAATTTTATAGTTTATGAAAATTTAGAATTTTGTGATCGTGTCATAGTGACACTGCTATTATTGTGATCACTGTTTTATCCTCAGTTTTTTTTTTTTTTTTTTTTTTTTTCAGATTTTATTTTTTTTTCTTTTTTTTTTTTTTTTTTTTTTTTTTTATTATACTTTAGGGTTTTAGGGTACATGTGCACAATGTGCAGGTTTGTTACATATGTATCCTCAGTTTTTTGTTACCACTAGACGGTAGGAGTGAGTGAGCTATGTAAGCTTCATGGTTTTTTATCCTATTTAAATGGGCCTATGTCTCAAAATGTGAGAGTTACTGACCTGTAGGATTTGAATGCCATATTAAGGAGTATAGACCATATAACAAAAGCTATGGAAAATTCATCAATGTGTTATAAAATGAATAGTAGTATGCTATAACATGTCTTAGAAGTGTGAAGCACTGCCTAAATGAGAAAGGACAGATTATAATTATATAGACCAGTTTGGAGTGGTAGTAAAGGGGATGAGTATGTATACCAGAATTGTGACAGTAGGGACATTTAAATGAGGATAGATCCTAGAACTAGGAAAAGGAAGTTTGGCTTGGTTCGTGTATAGTTCGAAGTATCTGTAAAATATTTATAAGCTGTCTTGCAGCAAACTGTCCTGTAGATATCTTACAAATGAAATTCAGAAATAGAGAGATTTGTGAGTCATCAGCATAGTGTCTTACTAGTTAATGAGATTGTTCAGGGAAAGTTATAAAATGGGAAGGGAGTAGGATCAAAGACGAAAACTTAACTGTTTATATTGGGAGGGAGGCGTGAGTTTATAAAAGACTCTGAAAAGGAGGATTTGAAGTAGGAGAATGAGAACTAGCGTAGTAGTATATTGTTACATTAGCCAAGTAGAGAGCCAGATTACTGAAAGAAACAATAAAACAATACTTTTTTTGTTTAATTTTGAGATGGGGTCTCTCTCTGTCTCCCAGGCTAGAGTATAGTCTCCCTAACTTTTGACCAATAACTTTTATTCAACTTTTTAAATGATTTTTAATGATTTCATAAGCTATCATACTAGAAGTCTAGTATATGTTTGACAAAGATGTGAACTTGACAAATTTTCTATTTCTCTTACAATTCCTCTCATGGCCTCTCTTATGAGGCTGTATAACATAGATATAAAGGAGATGGCTTTGAAACCCATAATTAAATCTCAGACTTATCCTTTACTATATAAATTAATTTAGGGAAGTTACTATGATTGTTTCCTCATTTATACAGTGGAGATAGTAAGAGTACCTATCTCCAAGTGTCCTTGTGAGGATGAAGTGAGATAATGTATGTAAATCAGTTTAGAATGTGTCTGGCAATCAAGACTATCTTCTCACTAAGATTAGATATCTAACAGTCTAAGTTTCTTTTGTCCTCAAATCTATTATTTTCTCCCCTCCCCCATAGGCTCTGTTTATCTGCCACTTCAAAGAAAAAAAAATCATCCTTCTACCTCAGGCTGCTAAACCTAATATTTGTGTATTATAAATATATTACTTTTCTGTATATTATGATATATCCAAATATTATGATATTTGGACATCTTAAACAACCTTTCTAGCTGAGGAAAGATGGCCATTCCTAGGACTAACCAATTCTTGGAAATAATGAAAAGCCCAGCTGGAAGCGTGTCTTTGATATGCAAATCAACAAATCCAAAGCCACGCCTCCTCTTTCTGACTGTACACTCCAGGAGACAATATTCCTCTGGCCTAATCATTTCAGGGCCAGGAAACTAAGGATCATCTCTACAGCTTAAAGCCCACCAAAAGTATTCAAACCAGCCAATCCTAAACTGATATCCCTGCCCTGCCTTGCCATTTCCTCAGAAACTTCAATAAAGGCTCTGGTCTGATGCAGTCCCCTTGCTCCTGTCTTCTGCCTCCTGACCCTCCTGGTGTCTTTCCCATGTGGCTTTCTGAGGCATGTCTTGCTTCCTTTCTCTAGGACCTATGAGTCTAATAAATCTTTTTCTATTTTTTTCCTGAGACTCTTCTCCATATTCTCTTCTGGCTGCTCTGACTGAAAAGCGTACAAAGCATATAAAACCATCTACGACTGTGTTCTTCCTCTACCCCAC